>NC_138092.1:53000209-53252895 GCF_964212035.1 Myotis nattereri
GACCTACATTATATGTGAGCTTACTTCATACAGAGACTAACTTACCTCCTACACAGACTAACTCACCTTATATATGAACTTACCTCATAAACAGACTAACTCACCGTATATATGAACTTACCTCATACACAGACTAACTCACCTCATATATGAACTTACCTCCTACACAGAATCACTTACCTTATTTATGAACTTACCTCATACACAGTCTGACCTACCTTGTATATGAACTTACCTCATACACAGACTGACTTACCTTAGATGTAACTTACCTCCTACACAGACTGACTTACCTTATATGTGAACTTACCTCATACACAGACCCACCTACCTTATATATGAACTTACCGCATACACAGTCTAACTCACCTTATATATGAACTTACCTCAACACAGACTGACCTACCTTATATATGAACTTACCTCATACACAGATTGACTTACCTTATATGTAACTTACCTCCTAAACAGACTGACTTACCTTATATATGAACTTACCTTATACACAGGCTAACTTACCTTATATGTAACTTACCTTATACACAGACTAACTTACCTTATATATAACTTACCGCATACACAGAATAACTTACCTAATATATGAACTTACCTTATACACAGACTAACTTATCTTATATGTAACTTACCTTATAAACAGACTACTTACCTTATTTGTAACTTAGGTCATACACAGAACTAACTTACCTTATATATGAACTTACCTCCTAAACAGACTGACCTACCTTATATATGAACTTACCTCATACACAGACTGACCTACCGTATATATGAACTTACCTCATACACAGACTGACCTACCTTATATACGAAATTACCTCCTACACAGACGTACTTACCTTATATATGAACTTACCTTATACACAGACTGACCTACCTTATATATGAACTTACCACATACACAGACTGACGTACCTTATATATGAACTTACCTCATACACAGTTTGACGTACCTTATATATGAACTTACCTCATACACAGACTGACCTACATATATATGAGCTTACCTCATACACAGACTAACTTACCTCCTACACGGACTGACTCACCTTATATATGAACTTACGTCATTCACAGACTGACCTACCTTATATATGAACTTACCTTATACACAGACTAACTTACCTCCTACATGGACTGACTCACTTTATATATGAACTTACCTCATACACAGAATGACCTACCTTATATATGAACTGACCTTATACACAGACTAACTCACCTTATATATGAACTTACCTCGTACACAGACTGACCTACCTTATATATGAACGTACCTCATACACAGACTGACTTACCTTATATATGAACTTACCTCATACACAGAAAGACCTAATATATGAACTTACCTCATACACAGACTAATTCACCTTATATATGAACTTACCTCATACACAGACTGACTTAACTTATACATGAGCTTACCTTATACACAGACTCACTTACCTTATTTATGGACTTACCTCATACACAGTCTGACCTACCTTGTATATGAACTTACCTCATACACAGACTGACTTACCTTAGATGTAACTTACCTCCTACACAGACTGACTTACCTTATATGTGAACTTACCTCATACACAGACTGACCTACCTTATATATGAACTTACCGCATACACAGGCTAACTCGCCTTATATATGAACTTACCTCATACACAGACTGACCTACCTTATATATGAACTTACCTCATACACAGATTGACTTACCTTATATGTAACTTACCGCCTACACAGACTGACTTAACTTATATATGAACTTACCTTATACACAGGCTAACTTACCTTATATGTAACTTACCTTATACACAGACTAACTTACCTTATATATAACTTACCGCATATACAGAATAGCTTACCTAATATATGAACTTACCTTATACACAGACTATCTTATCTTATATTTAACTTACCTTATAAACAGACTACTTACCTTATTTGTAACTTACGTCGTACACAGAACTGAGTTACCTTATATATGAACTTACCTCCTACACAGACTGACCTACCTTATATATGAACTTACCTCATACACAGATTGACCTACCTTATATATGAACTTACCTCATACACAGACTGACCTACCGTATATATGAACTCACCTCATACACAGACTGACCTACCTTATATACGAAATTACCTCCTACACAGACGTACTTACCTTATATATGAACTTACCTTATACACGGACTGACCTACCTTATATATGAACTTACCACATACACAGTCTGACGTACCTTATATATGAACTTAACAAATACACAGACTAACTTACCTGCTACACAGACTGACTTACCTTATATATGAATTTACCTCATACACAGACTGACCAACCTTATATATGAACTTACCGTATACACAGACTAACTTACCTTATATATGAACTTACCTCATACAGAGACAAATTTACCTTATATGTAAACTTACCTTATACACAGATGACCAATCTTAAATATGCACTTACCTCATTCACAGACTCACCTACCTTATATATGAACTTACCTCATAAACAGACAAAATTACCTTATATATGAACTTACCTCATAAACAGACTAACTTACCTTATATGGTACTTACCTCCTACAAAACTGTATTACCTTATATATGTACTTAACTTCTACACGGACTGACCTACACTATATATGAACTTACCTCATACACAGATTAACTCACCTTATATATGAACTTACCTTATACACAGACTAACTTACCTTATATATGAACTTACCTCCTATACAGAATGACTTACCTTATATATGATCTTACTTTGTACACAGACTAACTTACCTTATATGTAACTTACCTCCTACACAGACTGATTTACCTTATATATGAACTTACCTCATACACAGACTGACCTTCCTTATATATGAACTTACCTTATACACAGACTTACCTACCTTATATATGAACTTACCTCATTCACAGTATAACGTACCTTATATATGAACTTAACTCATACACAGAATAACTTACCTCCTACACCGACTGACTTACCTTATATATGAACTTACCTCATACACAGTCTGACCTACCTTGTATATGAACTTACCTCATACACAGACCGACTTACGTTTGATGTAACTTACGTCCTACACAAACTCACTTAGCTTATATATGAACTTACCTCCTACACAGACTCACCTACCTTATATATGAACTTACCTCATACACAGACTAACTCACCTTACATATGAACTTACCTCATACACAGACTGTCCTACATTATATATGAGCTTACCTCATACAGAGACTAACTTACCGCCTACACGGACTGACTCACCTTATATATGAACTTACCTCATAAACAGCCCGACTTACGATAGATGTAACTTACGTCCTACACAAACTGACTTAGCTTATATATGAACTTACCTCCTACACAGACTCACCTACCTTATATATGAACTTACCTCATACACAGACTACCTCAGCTTATATATGAACTTACCTCATACACAGACTGACCTACCTTATATATGAACGTACCTTATACACAGACTGACTTACCTTATATATGAACTTACCTCATACACAGAATGACCTAATATATGAACTTACCTCATACACAGACTAACTCACCTTATACATGAACTTAACTCATACACAGACTGACTTAACTTATATATGAACTTACCTTATACACGGACTGACGTACCGTATATATGAACTTACCTCATACATAGACTAACTCACCTCATATATGAACTTACCTCCTACACAGACTCACATACCTTATTTATGTACTTACCTCATACACAGACTGACCTACCTTATATATGAACTTACCTCATACACAGATTGACTTATGTTATATATGAACTTACCTTATACACAGGCTAACTTACCTTATACGTAACTTACCTTATACACAGACTAACTTACCTTATATATATCTTACCGCATACACAGAATAGCTTACCTAATATATGAACTTCCCTTATACACAGACTAACTTATCTTATATGTAACTTACCTTATAAACAGACCACTTACCTTATTTGTAACTTACGTCATACACAGAACTAACTTACCTTATATATGAACTTACCTCCTACACAGACTGACCTACATTATATATGAGCCTACCTCATACACAGACTAACTTACCTCCTACATGGACTGACTCACTTTATATATGAACTTACCTCATTCACAGACTTTCCTACCTTACATATGAACTTACCTTATACACAGACTAACTTACCTCCTACATGGACTGACTCACTTTATATATGACCTTACCTCATACACATAATGACCTACCTTATATATGAACGGACCTTATACACAGACTAACTCACCTTATATATGAACTTACCTCATACACAGACTAAATCACCTTATATATGAACTTAACTAATACACAGACTGACCTACCTTATATATGAACTTACCTTATACACAGACTAACTTACCTTATATATGAACTTACCTCATACAGAGACAAATTTTCCTTATATGTAAACTTAACTTATACACTGATGACCAACCATAAACATGAACTTACCTCATTCACAGATTCACCTACCTTATATATGAACTTACCTCATAAACAGACAAACTTACCTTATATATGAACTTACCTCATAAACAGACTAACTTACCTTATATGTAACTTACCTCCTACACAACTGTATTACCTTATATATGTACTTAACTTCTACACGGACTGACCTACACTATATATGAACTTACCTCATACACAGACTAACTCACCTTATATATGAACTTACCTTATACACAGAGTAACTTACCTTATATATGAACTTACCTCCTATACAGAATGACTTACCTTATATATGATCTTACTTTATACACAGACTAACTTACCTTATATGTAACTTACCGCCTACACAGACTGACTTACCTTATATATGAACTTACCTCATACACAGACTGACCTTCCTCATATATGAACTTACCTCCTACACAGACTCACCTACCTTATATATGAACTTACCTCATACACAGACTAACTCACCTTACATATGAACTTACCTCATACAGAGACTGACCTACATTATATATTAGCTTACCTCATACAGAGACTAACTTACCTCCTACACAGACTCACCTACCTTATATATGAACTTACCTCATAAACAGACTAACTCACCTTATATATGAACTTACCTCATACACAGACTGACCTACCTTATATATGAACTTACCTCCTACACAGATTGACTACCTTATATATGAACTTACATCATACACAGACTGACCTATATTATATATGAACTTACCTCATACACAGACTGACTTACCTTATATATGAACTTACCTCATACACAGATAGACCTAATATTTGAACTTACCTCATACACAGACTAACTCAACTTATATATGAACTTATCTCATACATAGACTAACTCTCGTTGTATATGAACTTACCTCATATACAGACTAACTCACCTTATGTAAGAACTTACCACATACACAGACTAACTCAACTTATATATGAAATTACCTCATACACCGACTAACTCACCTTATATATGAACTTTCCTCATACACAGACTAACTCACCTTATATATGAAGTTACCTCATACGCAGACTAACTGACCTTATATATGAACTTACCTCATACACAGACTCACTCACCTTATATATGAACTTACCTCATACACAGACTAACTCACCTCATATATGAACTTACCTCCTACACAGACTCACTTACCTTATTTATGAACTTACCTCATACACATTCTGACCTACCTTGTATATGTACTTAGCTCATACACAGACTGACTTACTTTAGATGTAACTTACCTCCTAAACAGACTGATTTACCTTATATGTGAACTTACCACATACACAGACTGACCTACCGTATATATGAACTTACCTCATACACAGACTGACCTACCTTATATACGAAATTACCTCCTACACAGACGTACTTACCTTATATATGAACTTACCTTATACACAGACTGACCTACCTTATATATGAACTTATCACATACACAGACTGACGTACCTTATATATGAACTTACCTCATACACAGTTTGACGTACCTTATATATGAACTTACCTCATACACAGACTGACCTACCTTATATATGAACTTACCTTATACACAGACTAACTTACCTCCTACATGGACTGACTCACTTTATATATGACCTTACCTCATACACAGAATGACCTACCTTATATATGAACTGACCTTATACACAAACTAACTCACCTTATATATGAACTTACCTCATACACAGACTAAATCACCTTATATATGAACTTACCTCATACACAGACTGACCTACCTTATTTATGAACTTACCTTATACACAGACTAACTTACCTTATATATGAACTTACCTCATAGAGAGACAAATTTTCCTTATATGTAAACTTACCTTATACACAGATGACCAACCTTAAACATGAACTTACCTCATTCACAGACTCACCTACATTATATATGAACTTACCTCATAAACAGAAAAACTTACCTTATATATGAACTTAAATCATAAATAGACTAACTTACCTTTTATGTAACTTACCGCATACACAGAATAGCTTACCTAATATATGAACTTACCTTATACACAGACTAACTTTTCTTATATGTAACTTACCTTAAAACAGACCACTTACCTTATTTGTAACTTACGTCATACACAGAACTAACTTACCTTATATATGAACTTACCTCATACACAGACTGACCTACCGTATATATGAACTTACCTCATACACAGACTGACCTACCTTATATACGAAATTACCTCCTACACAGACGTACTTACCTTATATATGAACTTACCTTATACACAGACTGACCTACCTTATATATGAACTTATCACATACACAGACTGACGTACCTTATATATGAACTTACCTCATACACAGACTGACCTACATTATATATGAGCCTACCTCATACACAGACTAAGTTACCTCCTACACGGACTGACTCACTTTATATATGAACTTACCTCATTCACAGACTGACCTACCTTATATATGAACTTACCTTATACACAGACTAACTTACCTCCTACATGGACTGACGTACTTTATATATGACCTTACCTCATTCACAGAATGACCTACCATATATATGAACTGACCTTATACACAGACTAACTCACCTTATATATGAACTTACCTCATACACAGACTAAATCACCTTATATATGAACTTACCTCATACACAGACTGACCTACCTTATATATGAACTTACCTTATACACAGACTAACTTACCTTATATATGAACTTACCTCCTATCAGAATGACTTACCTTATATATGATCTTACTTTATACACAGACTAACTTACCTTATATGTAACTTACCTCCTACACAGACAGACTTACCTTATATATGAACTTACCTCATACACAGACTGACCTTCCTTATATATGAACTTACCTTATACACAGACTTACCTACCTTATATATGAACTTACCTCATTCACAGTATAACGTACCTTATATATGAACTTAACTCATACACAGAATAACTTACCTCCTACACTGACTGACTTACCTTATATATGAACTTACCTCATACACAGTCTGACCTACCTTGTATATGAACTTACCTCATACACAGACCGATTTACGTTTGATGTAACTTACCTCCTACAAAAACTGACTTAGCTTATATATGAACTTACCTCCTACACATACTCACCTACCTTATATATGAACTTTCCTCATACACAGACCAACTCACCTTACATATGAACTAACCTCATACACAGACTGACCTACATTATATATGAGCTTACCTCATACACAGACTAACTTACCTCCTACACGGACTGACTCACCTTATATATGAACTTACCTCATAAACAGACTAACTCACCTTATATATGAACTTACCTCATACACAGACTGACCTACCTTATATATGAACTTACCTCCTACACAGACTGACTACCTTATATATGAACTTATGTCATACACAGACTGACCTATATTATATATGAACTTACCTCATACACAGACTGACCTACCTTATATATGAACTTACCTCTACACAGACTAACTTACCTTATATATGAAATTACCTCCTATCAGAATGACTTACCTTATATATGATCTTACTTTATACACAGACTAACTTACCTTATATGTAACTTACCTCCTACACAGACAGACTTACCTTATATATGAACTTACCTCATACACAGACTGACCTTCCTTATATATTAACTTACCTTATACACAGACTGACCTACCTTATATATGAACTTACCTCCTACACAGACTGACTACCTTATATATGAACTTACGTCATACACAGACTGACCTATATTATATATGAACTTACCTCATACACAGACTGACCTACCTTATATATGAACTTACCTCTACACAGACTGACTTACCTTATATATGAACGTAAATCATACACGGACTGACTTACCTTATATATGAACTTACCTCATACACAGATAGACCTAATATTTGAACTTACCTCATACACAGACTAACTCAACTTATATATGAACTTATCTCATACACAGACTAACTCTCGTTATATATGAACTTACCTCATATACAGACTAACTCACCTTATGTAAGAACTTACCACATAAACAGACTAACTCAACTTATATATGAAATTACCTCATACACCGACTAACTCACCTTATATATGAACTTTCCTCATACACAGACTTACTCACCTTATATATGAAGTTACCTCATACGCAGACTAACTGACCTTATATATGAACTTACCTCATACACAGACTCACTCACCTTATATATGAACTTACCTCATACACAGACTAACTCACCATATGTATGAATTTACCTCATACACAGACTAATTCAACTTATATATGAACTTACCTCATACACCAACAAACTCACCTTATATATGAACTTACCTCATACATAGACTAACTCACCTTATATATGAACTTACCTCATACACAGACTAACTCACCTTATATATTCACTTACCTTATACACAGGCTAAATTATCTTATATGTAACTTACCTTATAAACAGACTACTTACCTTATTTGTAACTTACCTTATACACAGAACTAACATACCTTATATATGAACTTACCTCTAACACAGACTGACCTACCTCATATATGAACTTACCTCATACACAGATTGACCTACCTTACAGATGAACTTACCTCATACACAGACTGACCTACCTTATATACAAAATTACCTCCTACACAGACGTACTTACCTTATACATGCACTTACCTTATACACAGTCTGACCTACCTTATATATTAACTTAACTCATACACAGACTGACCTACCTTATATATTCACTTAATTCATACACAGACTAACTTACCTCCTACACAGACTGACTTACCTTATATATGAATTTACCTCATACACAGACTGACCTACCTTATATATGAACTTACCTTATACACAGACTAACTTACCTTATATATGAACTTACCTCATACAGAGACTAATTTACCTTATATGTAAACTTTCCTTATACACAGATGACCAACCTTAAATATGAACTTACCTCATTCAGAGACTCACCTACCTCATATATGAACTCACCTCATACACAGACTAACTTACCTTATATATGAACTTACCTCATAAACAGACTAACTTACCTTATATGTAACTTACCGCCTACACAGACTGACTTACCTTATATATGAACTTACCTCATACACAGACTGACCTTCCTCATATATGAACTTACCTCCTACACAGACTCACCTACCTTATATATGAACTTACCTCATACACAGACTAACTCACCTTACATATGAACTTACCTCATACAGAGACTGACCTACATTATATATTAGCTTACCTCATACAGAGACTAACTTACCTCCTACACAGACTCACCTACCTTATATATGAACTTACCTCATAAACAGACTAACTCACCTTATATATGAACTTACCTCATACACAGACTGACCTACCTTATATATGAACTTACCTCCTACACAGATTGACTACCTTATATATGAACTTACATCATACACAGACTGACCTATATTATATATGAACTTACCTCATACACAGACTGACTTACCTTATATATGAACTTACCTCATACACAGATAGACCTAATATTTGAACTTACCTCATACACAGACTAACTCAACTTATATATGAACTTATCTCATACATAGACTAACTCTCGTTGTATATGAACTTACCTCATATACAGACTAACTCACCTTATGTAAGAACTTACCACATACACAGACTAACTCAACTTATATATGAAATTACCTCATACACCGACTAACTCACCTTATATATGAACTTTCCTCATACACAGACTAACTCACCTTATATATGAAGTTACCTCATACGCAGACTAACTGACCTTATATATGAACTTACCTCATACACAGACTCACTCACCTTATATATGAACTTACCTCATACACAGACTAACTCACCTCATATATGAACTTACCTCCTACACAGACTCACTTACCTTATTTATGAACTTACCTCATACACATTCTGACCTACCTTGTATATGTACTTAGCTCATACACAGACTGACTTACTTTAGATGTAACTTACCTCCTAAACAGACTGATTTACCTTATATGTGAACTTACCACATACACAGACTGACCTACCGTATATATGAACTTACCTCATACACAGACTGACCTACCTTATATACGAAATTACCTCCTACACAGACGTACTTACCTTATATATGAACTTACCTTATACACAGACTGACCTACCTTATATATGAACTTATCACATACACAGACTGACGTACCTTATATATGAACTTACCTCATACACAGTTTGACGTACCTTATATATGAACTTACCTCATACACAGACTGACCTACCTTATATATGAACTTACCTTATACACAGACTAACTTACCTCCTACATGGACTGACTCACTTTATATATGACCTTACCTCATACACAGAATGACCTACCTTATATATGAACTGACCTTATACACAAACTAACTCACCTTATATATGAACTTACCTCATACACAGACTAAATCACCTTATATATGAACTTACCTCATACACAGACTGACCTACCTTATTTATGAACTTACCTTATACACAGACTAACTTACCTTATATATGAACTTACCTCATAGAGAGACAAATTTTCCTTATATGTAAACTTACCTTATACACAGATGACCAACCTTAAACATGAACTTACCTCATTCACAGACTCACCTACATTATATATGAACTTACCTCATAAACAGAAAAACTTACCTTATATATGAACTTAAATCATAAATAGACTAACTTACCTTTTATGTAACTTACCGCATACACAGAATAGCTTACCTAATATATGAACTTACCTTATACACAGACTAACTTTTCTTATATGTAACTTACCTTAAAACAGACCACTTACCTTATTTGTAACTTACGTCATACACAGAACTAACTTACCTTATATATGAACTTACCTCATACACAGACTGACCTACCGTATATATGAACTTACCTCATACACAGACTGACCTACCTTATATACGAAATTACCTCCTACACAGACGTACTTACCTTATATATGAACTTACCTTATACACAGACTGACCTACCTTATATATGAACTTATCACATACACAGACTGACGTACCTTATATATGAACTTACCTCATACACAGACTGACCTACATTATATATGAGCCTACCTCATACACAGACTAAGTTACCTCCTACACGGACTGACTCACTTTATATATGAACTTACCTCATTCACAGACTGACCTACCTTATATATGAACTTACCTTATACACAGACTAACTTACCTCCTACATGGACTGACGTACTTTATATATGACCTTACCTCATTCACAGAATGACCTACCATATATATGAACTGACCTTATACACAGACTAACTCACCTTATATATGAACTTACCTCATACACAGACTAAATCACCTTATATATGAACTTACCTCATACACAGACTGACCTACCTTATATATGAACTTACCTTATACACAGACTAACTTACCTTATATATGAACTTACCTCCTATCAGAATGACTTACCTTATATATGATCTTACTTTATACACAGACTAACTTACCTTATATGTAACTTACCTCCTACACAGACAGACTTACCTTATATATGAACTTACCTCATACACAGACTGACCTTCCTTATATATGAACTTACCTTATACACAGACTTACCTACCTTATATATGAACTTACCTCATTCACAGTATAACGTACCTTATATATGAACTTAACTCATACACAGAATAACTTACCTCCTACACTGACTGACTTACCTTATATATGAACTTACCTCATACACAGTCTGACCTACCTTGTATATGAACTTACCTCATACACAGACCGATTTACGTTTGATGTAACTTACCTCCTACAAAAACTGACTTAGCTTATATATGAACTTACCTCCTACACATACTCACCTACCTTATATATGAACTTTCCTCATACACAGACCAACTCACCTTACATATGAACTAACCTCATACACAGACTGACCTACATTATATATGAGCTTACCTCATACACAGACTAACTTACCTCCTACACGGACTGACTCACCTTATATATGAACTTACCTCATAAACAGACTAACTCACCTTATATATGAACTTACCTCATACACAGACTGACCTACCTTATATATGAACTTACCTCCTACACAGACTGACTACCTTATATATGAACTTATGTCATACACAGACTGACCTATATTATATATGAACTTACCTCATACACAGACTGACCTACCTTATATATGAACTTACCTCTACACAGACTAACTTACCTTATATATGAAATTACCTCCTATCAGAATGACTTACCTTATATATGATCTTACTTTATACACAGACTAACTTACCTTATATGTAACTTACCTCCTACACAGACAGACTTACCTTATATATGAACTTACCTCATACACAGACTGACCTTCCTTATATATTAACTTACCTTATACACAGACTGACCTACCTTATATATGAACTTACCTCCTACACAGACTGACTACCTTATATATGAACTTACGTCATACACAGACTGACCTATATTATATATGAACTTACCTCATACACAGACTGACCTACCTTATATATGAACTTACCTCTACACAGACTGACTTACCTTATATATGAACGTAAATCATACACGGACTGACTTACCTTATATATGAACTTACCTCATACACAGATAGACCTAATATTTGAACTTACCTCATACACAGACTAACTCAACTTATATATGAACTTATCTCATACACAGACTAACTCTCGTTATATATGAACTTACCTCATATACAGACTAACTCACCTTATGTAAGAACTTACCACATAAACAGACTAACTCAACTTATATATGAAATTACCTCATACACCGACTAACTCACCTTATATATGAACTTTCCTCATACACAGACTTACTCACCTTATATATGAAGTTACCTCATACGCAGACTAACTGACCTTATATATGAACTTACCTCATACACAGACTCACTCACCTTATATATGAACTTACCTCATACACAGACTAACTCACCATATGTATGAATTTACCTCATACACAGACTAATTCAACTTATATATGAACTTACCTCATACACCAACAAACTCACCTTATATATGAACTTACCTCATACATAGACTAACTCACCTTATATATGAACTTACCTCATACACAGACTAACTCACCTTATATATTCACTTACCTTATACACAGGCTAAATTATCTTATATGTAACTTACCTTATAAACAGACTACTTACCTTATTTGTAACTTACCTTATACACAGAACTAACATACCTTATATATGAACTTACCTCTAACACAGACTGACCTACCTCATATATGAACTTACCTCATACACAGATTGACCTACCTTACAGATGAACTTACCTCATACACAGACTGACCTACCTTATATACAAAATTACCTCCTACACAGACGTACTTACCTTATACATGCACTTACCTTATACACAGTCTGACCTACCTTATATATTAACTTAACTCATACACAGACTGACCTACCTTATATATTCACTTAATTCATACACAGATTAACTTACCTCCTACACAGACTGACTTACCTTATATATGAATTTACCTCATACACAGACTGACCTACCTTATATATGAACTTACCTTATACACAGACTAACTTACCTTATATATGAACTTACCTCATACAGAGACTAATTTACCTTATATGTAAACTTTCCTTATACACAGATGACCAACCTTAAATATGAACTTACCTCATTCAGAGACTCACCTACCTCATATATGAACTCACCTCATACACAGACTAACTTACCTTATATATGAACTTACCTCATAAACAGACTAACTTACCTTATATGTAACTTACCTCCTACACAACTCTATTACCTTATATATGTACTTAACTTATACACGGACTGACCTACCTTATATATGGACTTACCTCATACACAGACTGACCACCCTTATATATGAACTTACCTCATACACAGACTAACTCACCTTATATATGAACTTACCTCATACACAGACTAACTCACCTTACACATGAACTTAACTCATACACAGACTGACTTAACTTATATATGAACTTACCTTATACACAGACTGACCTACCTTATATATGATCTTACCTCATACACAGTTTGACGTACCTTATGTATGAACTTACCTCATACAGAGACTGACCTACATTATATATGAGCTTACCTCATACACAGACTAACTTACCTCCTCCACGGACAGACTCACCTTATATATGAACTTACCTCATTCACAGACTGACCTACCTTATATATGAACTTATCTTATACACAGACTAACTTACATCTTACACGGACTGACTCACCTTATATATGAACTTACCTCATACACAGAATGACCTACCTTATATATGAACTTACCTCCTACACAGACTGACTACCTTATATATGAACTTACGTCATACACAGACTGACCTATATTATATATGAACTTACCTCATACACAGACTGACCTACCTTATATATGAACTTACCTCTACACAGACTAACTTACCTTATATATGAACCTACCTCCTATCAGAATTACTTACCTTATATATGATCTTACTTTATACACAGACTAACTTACCTTATATGTAACTTACCTCCTACACAGACAGACTTACCTTATATATGAACTTACCTCATACACAGACTGACCTTCCTTATATATGAACTTACCTTATACACAGACTGACCTACCTTATATATGAACTTACCTCCTACACAGACTGACTACCTTATATATGAACTTACGTCATACACAGACTGACCTATAGTATATATGAACTTACCTCATACACAGACTGACCTACCTTATATATGAACTTACCTCATACACAGACTGACCTTCCTTATATATGAACTTACCTTATACACAGACTGACCTACCTTATATATGAACTTACCTCCTACACAGACTGACTACCTTATATATGAACTTACGTCATACACAGACTGACCTATATTATATATGAACTTACCTCATACACAGACTGACCTACCTTATATATGAACTTACCTCTACACAGACTGACTTACCTTATATATGAACGTACCTCATACACGGACTGACTTACCTTATATATGAACTTACCTCATACACAGATAGACCTAATATTTGAACTTACCTCATACACAGACTAACTCAACTTATATATGAACTTATCTCATACACAGACTAACTCTCGTTATATATGAACTTACCTCATATACAGACTAACTCACCTTATGTAAGAACTTACCACATAAACAGACTAACTCAACTTATATATGAAATTACCTCATACACCGACTAACTCACCTTATATATGAACTTTCCTCATACACAGACTTACTCACCTTATATATGAAGTTACCTCATACGCAGACTAACTGACCTTATATATGAACTTACCTCATACACAGACTCACTCACCTTATATATGAACTTACCTCATACACAGTCTAACTCACCATATGTATGAATTTACCTCATACACAGACTAATTCAACTTATATATGAACTTACCTCATACACCGACAAACTCACCTTATATATGAACTTACCTCATACATAGACTAACTCACCTTATATATGAACTTACCTCATACACAGACTAACTCACCTTATATATTCACTTACCTTATACACAGGCTAAATTATCTTATATGTAACTTACCTTATAAACAGACTACTTACCTTATTTGTAACTTACCTTATACACAGAACTAACATACCTTATATATGAACTTACCTCCTACACAGACTGACCTACCTCATATATGAACTTACCTCATACACAGATTGACCTACCTTACAGATGAACTTACCTCATACACAGACTGACCTACCTTATATACAAAATTACCTCCTACACAGACGTACTTACCTTATACATGCACTTACCTTATACACAGTCTGACCTACCTTATATATTAACTTACCTCATACACAGACTGACCTACTTTATATATTCACTTAATTCATACACAGACTAACTTACCTCCTACACAGACTGACTTACCTTATATATGAATTTACCTCATACACAGACTGACCTACCTTATATATGAACTTACCTTATACACAGACTAACTTACCTTATATATGAACTTACCTCATACAGAGACTAATTTACCTTATATGTAAACTTTCCTTATACACAGATGACCAACCTTAAATATGAACTTACCTCATTCAGAGACTCACCTACCTTATATATGAACTCACCTCATACACAGACTAACTTACCTTATATATGAACTTACCTCATAAACAGACTAACTTACCTTATATGTAACTTACCTCCTACACAACTCTATTACCTTATATATGTACTTAACTTATACACGGACTGACCTACCTTATATATGAACTTACCTCATACACAGACTGACCACCCTTATATATGAACTTACCTCATACACAGACTAACTCACCTTATATATGAACTTACCTCATACACAGACTAACTCACCTTACACATGAACTTAACTCATACACAGACTGACTTAACTTATATATGAACTTACCTTATACACAGACTGACCTACCTTATATATGAACTTACCTCATACACAGTTTGACGTACCTTATGTATGAACTTACCTCATACAGAGACTGACCTACATTATATATGAGCTTACCTCATACACAGACTAACTTACCTCCTCCACGGACAGACTCACCTTATACATGAACTTACCTCATTCACAGACTGACCTACCTTATATATGAACTTATCTTATACACAGACTAACTTACCTCTTACACGGACTGACTCACCTTATATATGAACTTACCTCATACACAGAATGACCTACCTTATATATGAACTAACCTTATACACAGACTAACTCACCTTATATATGAACTTACCTCATACACAGACTGCCTTACGTTAGGTGTAACTTACGTCCTAGACAAACTGACTTAGGTTATATATGAACTTACCTCCTACACAGACTCACCTACCTTATATATGAAATTACCTCATACACAGACTAACTCACCTTACATATGAACTAACCTCATACACAGACTGACCTACATCATATATGAGCTTACCTCATACACAGACTAACTTACCTCCTAAACAGACTAACTCACCTTATATATGAACTTACATCATACACAGACTGACCTAACTTATATGTGAATTTACCTAATACAGAGACTGACTTACCTTATATATAAACTTACCTTATACACAGACTGACTTACCTTATATATGAACTTTCCTCATACAGAGACTGACCTACCTTATATATGAACTTTCCTCCTACACAGACTGACCTACCTTATATATGAACTTTCCTCATACACAGACTGACTTACCTTATATATGAACTTACCTCAAACACAGAATGACCTAATATATGAACTTACCTCATACACAGACTAACTCACCTTATATATGAAGTTACCTCCTACACAGACTCACTAACCTTATTTATGAACTTACCCCATACACAGTCTGACCTACCTTGTACATGAACTTACCTCATACACCGACCGACTTACCTTAGATGTAACTTACCTCCTACACAGACTGACTTACCTTATATATGAACTAACCTCATACACAGTCTGACCTACCTTATATATGAACTTACTTCCTACACAATCATACTTACCTTATATATCAAGTTACCTCATACACATTCTGACCTACCTTGTATATGAACTTACCTCATACACAGACCGACTTACGTTAGATGTAACTTACGTCCTACACAAACTGACTTAGCTTATATATGAACTTACCTCCTACACAGACTCACCTACCTTATACATGAACTTACCTCTTACAGAGACTAACTCACCTTACATATGAACTTACCTCATACACAGACTGACCTACATTATATATGAGCTTACCTCATACACAGACTAACTTACCGCGTACACGGACTGACTCACCTTATATATGAACTTAACTCATACACAGACAGACTTACGTTAGATGTAACTCATGTCCTACACAAACTGACTTAGCTTATATATGAACTTACCTCCTAGACAGACTGACCGACCTTATATATGAACTTACCTCATACACAGACTAACGCACCTTGTATATGAACTTACCTCATACACAGACTAACTCACCTTATATATGAACTTACCTCATAAACAGACTAACTCACCTTATATATGAACTTACCTCATACACAGACTGACCTACCTTATATATGAACTTACCTAATTCACAGACTGACTTACCTTATATATGAACTTACCTTATACACAGGCTGACTTACCTTATATATGAACTTACCTCATACACAGAATGACCTAATATATGAACTTACCTCCTACACAGACTGACTTACCTTATATGTGAACTTACCTCATACACAGACTAACTCACCTTATATATGAACTTACCTCATAAACAGACTAACTCACCTTATATATGTACTTACCTCATACACAGATTGACCTACCTTATATATGAACTTACCTCATACACAGATTGACTTACCTTATATGTAACTTACCTCCTACACAGACTGACTTATCTTATATATGAACTTACCTTTTACACTGCTGGCTTCCTGCCCCAGCAGGTCCAGGGGTCCCCAATAGTGTGGACGTAGTCGGCAAAGAAGGGATAACACGGAGGCAGCGTTCAGTTGATCAACAGCCTAGCCAGGAACTCTAGCCAGGATCTCCAGCCAAGTTCTGTAGTCAGGTTCAGTCCAGGATCTTTTGCCAAGTTCTCTCCAGCGATGTTCTTCTGTTCCTAAGTTCCGTGTAGGTTCTGTCTTCTAAGTTCTGTGTTCTAAGTTCTGTCTGTTGCTGTATTGTTACATCTAGGGGGCCCTGTTCGTGTGCCAGATGCCGGGGTCCAACCCCAGCAGGTCCAGGGTTTCCCAAAGGCGTAGACGGAGTCGGTGAAGAAGGAATGACACGGAGACAGCGTTCAGTTGATCAGCAACCTATCCAGGATCTCTAGCCAGGATCTCCAGCCAAGTTCTGGTCTGGATCTCCAGCGAAGTTCTGGTTTGGCTCTCCAGCCAGGTTCTGTGTCCATGTTCTCTTGCTAGGTTCTCCAGCCAGGTTCTGTCCAGGTTCTCCTGCCAGGTTCAGTCACCAGGTCCTAGTCAGGTACTCTTGCCAATTTCTGTAGTCAGGTTCAGTCCAGGATCTTTTGCCATGTTCTCGCGCTAGGTTCTGTCTCTAGGTTCTGAGGCCAGTTTCTGTCCAGGATCTTTTGCCATGTTCTCTCCAGCGAAGTTCTTCAGTCTCTAGAGAACGTTCTGTGTAGGGTCTGTGCCTAGGTTCTGTCTCTCTCTCTGTCTCTTGCTGTCTTGTTACATCTGTATTTATTCCAGTTGATTCAATCCTATCAATCTCTATTACAAAGGTTAGGCCGTTTCTTATCTCCATTCCAGGGAGTAAAGATTATGTAGCTTAAGCATGATTGTTCATAGTCAAAGTGATTAATTACCCGCCTGGCACTTAGTTAAGAGGTTTTATTCCCTCCCTAACTTCAGGGGAAAATCCCTACCTGGGGAAACAACCTTTCTCAGAGACCTTGGTTAAAACACATAGTGCCAAGAAGGTGAGCAAACATATTAAGAACAGTATGCCATATATGCCAGTTCCTTGAAACAGCAAGCATGGACGGGCTCCCGGCAATACACAGACTAATTTACCTTATATGTGAACTTACCTTCTAACCAGACTGACTTACCTTATATATGAACTTACCTTATACACACACTGACTTACCTTATATATGAACTTACCATAATACACAGACTGACGTACCATATATATGAACTTATCTCATATACAGACTGACCTACATTATATATGATCTTACCTAATACACAAAATAACTTACCTCCTACACGGACTGACTCACCTTATATACGAACTTACCTCATATACAGACTGACCTACCTTATATATGAACTTACCTTATACACAGACTAACTCACCTTTTATATGAACTTACCTCATAAACAGACAAACTCACCTTATATATGATCTTAACTCATACACAGACAGACTTACCTTATATATGAACTTACCTAATACACAGACTGACTTACCTTATATATGAACTTACCTTTTACACAGACTGAACTACCTTATATATGAACTTACCTCCTACACAGACTGACTTACCTTATATATGAACTTACCTCCTACACAGACTGACCTACCTGATATATGAACTTACCTCATAGTTAGACTAACTTACCTTATATATGAACTTACCTCATACACAGAATGACCTAATATATGAACTTACCTCATACACAGACTGACTTACCTTATATATGAACTTACCTCATACAGGGACTGACTTACCTTATATATGAACTTACCTCATACACGGACTGACTTACCTTATATATGAACTTACCTCATACACAGACTGACCTACCTTATATATGAACTTACCTCATACAGAGACTGACTTACCATATATAAGAAATTGCCTCATACACAGACAGACCTACATTATATATGAACTTACCTCATACACAGACTGACCTACCTTATATATGAACTTACCTCATACACAGACTGACTTACCTTATATATGAAGTTACCTCATACACGGACTGACTTACCTTATATATGAACTTACCTCATACACAGAAAGACCTAATATATGAACTTACCTTATACACAGATTAACTCACCTTCTATATGAACTTACCTCGTACACACACTAACTCACCTTATATATGAATTTACCTCATATACAGACTACCTCACCTTATGTATGAACTTACCACATAGACAGACTAACTCAACTTATATATGAAATTACCTCATACACCGAATAACTCACCTTATATATGAACTTTCCTCATACACAGACTAACTCACCTTATATATGAACTTACCTCATACACAGAGAAACTCACCTTATGTATGAATTTACCTCATACACAGACTAACTCAACTTATATATGAACTTACCTCATACATGGCCTAACTCACCTTATATATGACCTTACCTCATACACAGACTAATTCACCTTATATATGAACTTACCTTATACATGGATTACTTACCTTATATGTAACTTACGTTATACACAGACTAACTGACCTTATATGTTACTTACCGCATACACAGAATAACTTACCTAATATATGAACATACCTAATACACAGACTAAGTTATCTTATATGTAACTTATCTTATAAACGTACTACTTACCTTATTTGTAACTTACCTCATACATAGAACTAACTTACCTTATATATGAACTTACCTCCTACAAAGACTGACCTACCTTATATATGAACTTACCTCATACACATATCCACCGACCTTATGTATGAACTTACCTCATACATAGACTGACCTACCGTATATATGAAGTTACCTCATACACAGACTGACCAACCTTATATACGAAATTACCTCCTACACAGACGTACTTACCTTATATATGAACTTACCTCATACAGAGACTGACCTACCTTATATATGAACTTACCTCATACACAGACTAACTTACCTCCTACACAGACTGACTTACCTGATATATGAATTTACCTCATACACAGACTGACCTACCGTATATATGAACTTACCTTATACACAGACTAACTTACCTTATATATGAACTTACCTCATAAACAGACTAACTTACCTTATATGTAACTTACCTCCTACACAACTCTATTACCTTATATATGTACTTAACTTATACACGGACTGACCTACCTTATATATGAAATTACCTCATACACAGACTAACTCACCCTATATATGAACTTACCTTATACACAGACTAATTTACCTTATATATGAACTTACCTCCTACACAGAATGACTTACCTTATATATGAACTTACCTCCTACACAGACTGACCTACCTTATATATGAACTTACCTCCTATACAGATTGACATACCTTATAGATGAAGTTACCTAATACACAGACTGACCTACCGTATATATGAAGTTACCTCATACACAGACTGTCCTACCTTATATACGAAATTACCTCCTACACAGACGTACTTACCTTATATATGAACTTACCTTATACACAGTCTGACCTACCTTATATATGAACTTACCTCATACACAGACTGACCTACTTTATATATTCACTTAACTCATACACAGACTGACTTACCTTATATATGAATTTACCTCATACAGAGACTGACCTACGTTATATATGAACTTACCTTATACACAGACTAACTTACCTTATATATGAACTTACCTCATACAGAGACTAATTTACCTTATATGTAAACTTTCCTTATACACAGATGACCAACCTTAAATATGAACTTACATCATTCACAGACTCACCTACCTTATATATGAACTTACCTCATACACAGACTAACTTACCTTATATATGAACTTACCTCATAAACAGACTAACTTACCTTATATGTAACTTACCTCCTACACAATTCTATTACCTTATATATGTACTTAACTTATACACGGATTGACCTACCTTATATATGAACTTACCTCATACACAGACTGACCTACCTTACATATGAACTTACCTCCTACAGAGACTGACTACCTTATATATGAACTTACCTCATACACAGACTGACCTACATTATATATGAACTTACATCATACACAGACTGACTTACCTTATATATGAACTTACATCATACACAGACTGACTTACCTTATATATGAACTTACCTCATACACAGACTGAGCAACCTTATATATGAACTTACCTCATACACAGACTGACCTACCTTATATATGAACTTCCTTCATACACAGACTAACTCACTTTATATATGAACTTACCTCATAGACAGACTAACTCACCTTATATATGAACTTACCTCATACAGAGACTAATTTACCTTATATGTAAACTTTCCTTATACACAGATGACCAACCTTAAATATGAACTTACCTCATTCAGAGACTCACCTAACTTATATATGAACTCACCTCATACACAGACTAACTTACCTTATATATGAACTTACCTCATAAACAGACTAACTTACCTTATATGTAACTTACCTCCTACACAACTCTATTACCTTATATATGTACTTAACTTATACACGGACTGACCTACCTTATATATGAACTTACCTCATACACAGACTGACCTACCTTATATATGAACTTACCTCATACACAGACTAACTCACCTTATATATGAACTTACCTCATGCACAGACTAACTCACCTTACACATGAACTTAACTCATACACAGACTGACTTAACTTATATATGAACTTACCTTATACACAGACTGACCTACCTTATATATGAACTTACCTCATACACAGTTTGACGTACCTTATGTATGAACTTACCTCATACACAGACTGACCTACATTATATATGAGCTTACCTCATACACAGACTAACTTACCTCCTCCACGGACAGACTCACCTTATATATGAACTTACCTCATTCTCAGACTGACCTACCTTATATATGAACTTATCTTATACACAGACTAACTTACCTCTTACACGGACTGACTCACCTTACATATGAACTTACCTCATACACAGACTGACCTACATTATATATGAGCTTACTTCATACAGAGACTAACTTACCTCCTACACAGACTAACTCACCTTATATATGAACTTACCTCATAAACAGACTAACTAACCGTATATATGAACTTACCTCATACACAGACTAACTCACCTCATATATGAATTTACCTCCTACACAGACTCACTTACCTTATTTATGAACTTACCTCATACACAGTCTGACCTACCTTGTATATGAACTTACCTCATACACAGGCTGACTTACCTTAGATGTAACTTACCTCCTACACAGACTGACTTACCTTATATGTGAACTTACCACATACACAGACTGACCTACCTTATATATGAACTTACCGCATACACAGGCTAACTCACCTTATATATGAACTTACCTCATACACAGACTGACCTACCTTATATATGAACTTACCTCATACACAGATTGACTTACCTTATATGTAACTTACCTCCTACACAGAGTGACTTACCTTATATATGAACTTACATTATACACAGGCTAACTTACCTTATATGTAACTTACCTTATACGCAGACTAACTTACCTGATATATAACTTACCGCATACACAGAATAGCTTACCTAATATATGAACTTACCTTATACACAGACTAACTTATCTTATATGTAACTAACCTTATAAAAAGACTACTTACCTTATTTGTAACTTACCTCATACACAGAACTAACTTACCTTATATATGAACTTACCTCCTACACAGACTGACGTACATTATATATGAACTTACCTCATACACAGATTGACCTACCTTATATATGAACTTACCTCATACACAGACTGACCTACCTTATTTATGAACTTACCTCATTCACAGACTGACCTACCTTATATACGAAATTACCTCCTACACAGACGTACTTACCTTATATATGAACTTACCTTATACAGAGACTGACCTTCCTTATATATGAACTTACCACATACACAGACTGACGTACCTTATATATGAACTTAACTCATACACAGACTAACTTACCTCCTACACAGACTGACTTACCTTATATATGAATTTACCTCATACACAGACTGACCAAACTTATATATGAACCTACCTTATACACAGACTAACGTACCTTATATATGAACTCTCCTCATACAGAGACAAATTTACCTTATATGTAAACTTACCTTATACACAGATGACCAACCTTAAATATGAACTTACCTCATTCACAGACTCACCTACCTTTTATATGAACTTACCTCATAAACAGACAAACTTACCTTATATATGAACTTACCTCATAAACAGACTAACTTACCTTATATGTAACTTACCTCCTACACAACTGTATTACCTTATATATGTACTTAACTTCTACACGGACTGACCTACCTTATATGAACTTACCTCATAAACAGACTAACTCACCTTATATATGAGCTTACCTTATACACAGACTAACTTACCTTCTATATGAACTTACCTCCTACACAGAATGACTTACCTTATATATGATCTTAATTTGTACACAGACTAACTTACCTTATATGTAACTTACCTCCTACACAGACTGACTTACCTTATATATGAAATTACCTCATACACAGACTGACCTTCCTCATATATGAACTTACCTTATACACAGACTTACCTACCTTATATATGAACTTACCTCATTCACAGTAAAACGTACCTTATATATGAACTTACCTCATACACAGAATAACTTACCTCCTACACCGACTGACTTACCTTATATATGAACTTACCTCATACACAGTCTGACCTACCTTGTATATGAACTTACCTCATACCCAGACCGACTTACGTTTGATGTAACTTACGTCCTACACAAACTGACTTAGCTTATATATGAACTTACCTCCTACACAGACTCACCTACCTTATATATCAACTTACCTCAAACACAGACTAACTCATCTTACATATGAACTTACCTCATACACAGACTGACCTACATTATATATGAGCTTACCTCATACACAGACTAACTTACCTCCTACACAGACTAACTCACCTTATATATGAACTTACCTCCTAGACAGACTGACAGACCTTATATATGAACTTACCTCATACACAGACTGACCTACCTTATATATGAACTTACCTTATACACAGACTGACTTACCTTATATATGAACTTACCTCATACACAGAATGACCTAATATATGAACTTATCTCATACACAGACACACTCACCTTGTATATGAACTTACCGCATACACAGACTAACTCACCTCATATATGAACTTACCTCCTACACAGACTCACTTACCTTATTTATGTACTTACCTCATATAGAGTCTGACCTACCTTATATATGAACTTACTTCAAACACAGAATGACCTAATATATGAACTTACCTCATACACAGACTAACTCACCTTGTATATGACTTACCTCATACACAGACTAACTCACCTTATATATGAACTTACCTCATAAACAGACTAACTCACCTTATATATGAACTTACCTCATACACAGACTGACCTACCTTATATATGAACTTACCTAATACACACACTGTCTTACGTTATATATGAACCTACCTTATACACAGACTGACTTACCTTATATATGAACTTACCTCATACACAGAATGACCTAATATATGAACTAACCTCCGACACAGACTGACTTACCTTATATGTGAACTTACCTCATACACAGACTGACCTACCTTATATATGAACTTACCTCATACACAGACTAACTCACCTTATATATGACCTTACCTCATACACAGACTGACCTACCTTATATATGAACTTACCTCATACAGAGACTGACTTACCTTATATGTAACTTACCTCGTACACAATTCTATTACCTTATATATGTACTTAACTTATACACGGATTGACCTACCTTATATATGAACTTACCTCATACACAGACTGACCTACCTTACATATGAACTTACCTCCTACAGAGACTGACTACCTTATATATGAACTTACCTCATACACAGACTGACCTACATTATATATGAACTTACCTCATACACAGACTGACTTACCTTATATATGAACTTACATCATACACAGACTGGCTTACCTTATATATGAACTTACCTCATACACAGACTGAGCAACCTTATATATGAACTTACCTCCTACACAGACTAACTCACCTTATATATGAACTTACCTCATACACAGACTAACTCACTTTATATATGAACTTATCTCATAAACAGACTAACTCACCTTATATATGAACTTACCTCAAACACAGAATGACCTACCTTATATATGAACTTACATTATACACAGACTGACCTACCTTATATATGAACTTACCTCATACACAGACTGACCTACCTTATATATGAACTTACCTCATACACAGACTGACTTACCTTATACATGAACTTACCTCATACACAGACTAACTCACCTTATATATGAACTGACCTCATACACCGACTAACTCACCTTATATATGAACTGTCCTCATACACAGACTAACTCACCTTATATATGAAGTTACCTCATACGCAGACTAACTGACCTTATATATGAACTTATCTCATACACAGACTAACTCACCTTATATATGAACTTACCGTATACACAGACTAACTCAGCTTATGTATGAACTTACCTCATACACAGACTAACTCAACTTAAGTATGAACTTACCTCATACACCGACTAACTCACCTGATATATGAACTTACCTCATACACAGACTCACCTTACATATGAACTTACCTCATGCACAGACTAACTCACCTTATATATGAACTTACCTTATACACAGACTAACTTACCTTATATGTAACTTACCTTATACGCAGACTAACTTACCTTACATGTACCTACCTCCTACAAAGGCTAACTTACCTATTATATGAACTTACCTTATACACAGACTAACTTACCGTATATGTTACTTACCTCATACACAGACTTCTTTACCTTATTTGTAACTTACCTCATACTCAGACTAACTTACCTTATATATGAACTTACCTCCTACATGGACTGACCTACCTTATATATGAACTTACCTCATACACAGACTGACCTACCTTATATATGAACTTACCTCCTACACAGACTTACTTATCTTATATATGAACTTACCTTATACACAGACAAACTTACCTTATATGTAAACTTACCTTATACAGAGACTACCAACCTCATATATGTACTTACCTCATTCACAGACTGACCTACCTTACATATGAACTTACCTCATACACTGACTAACTTACCTTATATATGAACTTACCTCATAAACAGACTAACTTACCTTATATGTAACTTACCTCCTACACAACTGAATTACCTTATATATGAACTAACCTTTTACACGGACTGACCTACCTTATATATGAACTTAACTCATACACAGACTAATTCACCTTATATATGAACTTACCTCATAAACATACTAACTCACCTTATATATGAACTTACCTCATACACAGACTGACCTACCTTATATATGAACTTACCTAATACACAGACTGACTTACCTTATATATGAACTTACCTCATACAGAGACTAACTTACCTTATATGTAACATCCCTCCTACACAGACTGACTTACCCTATATATGAACTTACCTCATACACAGACTAACTCACCATATATATGAACTTACCTCATACACAGACTTACTCACCTTATATATGAACTTACCTCATACACAGACTAACTCACCTTATTTATGAACTTACCTCATACACAGACTAACTCAGCTTATGTATGAACTTACCTCATACACAGACTAACTTACCTAATATATGAACTTACCTCATAAACAGAGTAACTTACCTTCTATGTAACTTACCTCCTACACAACTGAATTACCTTATATATGAACTTATCTTATACACGGACTCACCTACCTTATATGTGAACTTACCTCATTCACAGACTAACTCACCTTATGTATGAACTTACCTTATACCCAGACTAACTTACGTTATATATGAACTTACCTCCTACCCAGACTGACTTACCTTATATATGAACTAGCCTTATACACAGACCTACTTACCTTATATGTAACTTACCTACTACACAGACTGACTTACCTTATATATGAACTTACCTCATACACAGACTGACATACCTTATATATGAACTTACCTTATACACAGACTGACTTACCTTATATATGAACTTACCTCATACACAGTCTGACCTACCTTAAATATGAACTTACCTCATACACAGACTGACTTACCTTATATGTAACTTACCTCCTACACAAACTGACTTACCTTATATATGAACTTACCTCATACACATTCTGACCTACCTTGTATATGAACTTACCTCATACACAGACCGACTTACCTTAGATGTAACTTACCTCCTACACAGACTGACTTATATGTGAACTTACCTCATACACAGACTGACCTACCCTATATATGAACTTACCGCATACACAGACTAACTCAACTTATATATGAACTTACCTCATTCACTGACTGACCTACCTTATATATGAACTTACTTCATACACAGACGGACTTTCCTTATATTTAACTTCCCTCCTACACAGACTGACTTACCTTATATACGAAATTACCTCATACACAGTCAAACCTACCTTGTTATGAAATTACCTCATACAAAGACCTACCTACCTTAGATGTAACTTACCTTCTACACGGACTGACTTACCTTATATGTGAACTTACCTTATACACAGACTGAACTACCTTATATATGAACTTACCTCATTCACAGACTAACTTACCTCCTACACCGACTAACTTACCTTATATATATACTTACCTTATACACAGACTGTCCTACCTAATATATGAACTTACTTCATATACAGACTGACCTACCTTATATATGAACTTACCTCATACACAGACTAACTTACCTCCTACACAGACTGACTTACCTTATATATGAACTTACCTCATACTCAGACTGACCTACCTCATATATGAACTTACCTCATACACAGACTAACTTACATTATATGTAACTTACCTCCTACACAGATTGACTTACCTTATGTATGAACTTACCTCATACACAGACTAACTCACCTTATATATGAACTTACCTCATACACAGACATACTTACCTAATATATGAACTTACCTCATACACAGACTAACTCACCTTATATATGAACTTACCACATACACAGACTAACTCACCTTATATATGAACTTACCTCATACACAGACTAACTCACCTTATATATGAACTGACCTCATACACCGACTAACTCACCTTATATATGAACTGTCCTCATACACAGACTAACTCACCTTATTTTTGAACTTACCTCATACATAGACTAACTCACCTTATATATGAACTTACCGTATACACAGACTAACTCAGCTTATGTATGAACTTACCGCATACACAGACTAACTCAACTTAAGTATGAACTTACCTCATACACCGACTAACTCACCTTATATATGAACTTACCTCATACACAGACTTACTCACCTTACATATGAACATACCTCATGCACAGACTAACTACCTTATATATGAACTTACCTTATACACAGACTAACTTTCCTTATATGTAACTTACCTTATACGCAGACTAACTTACCTTACATGTAACCTACCTCATACAAAGGCTAACTTACCTAATATATGAATTTACCTTATACACAGACTAACTTACCTTATATGTAACTTACCTCTTACACAGACTACTTTACCTTATTTGTAACTTACCTCATACTCAGACTAACTAACCTTATATATGAACTTACCTCCTACACGGACTGACCTACCTTATATATGAACTTACCTCCTACACAGACTGACCTACCTTATATATGAACTTACCTCCTACACAGACTGACCTACCTTATATATAAACTTACCTCATACACAGACTAACTCACCATATATATGAACTTACCTCATACACAGACTTACTCACCTTATATATAAACTTACCTCATACACAGACTAACTCACCTTATATATGAACTTATACACAGACTAACTTACCTTATATGTAACTTATTTTATACACAGACTGACTTACCTTATATATGAACTTACCTTATACACAGACTAACTTACCTTATATGTAACTTACCTTATACACAGACTAACTTACCTTATATGTAACTTACCTCATACACAGATTAACTTACCTTATATGTAAACTTACCTTATACACCGACTAACTTACCTTATGTATGAACTTACCTTCTATACATACTAACGTGTTAGATGCGAGCCTTTGTTTATGAAAAATGTACCTGTGTTTTTGTGGTGGTAGTAAGATCCTATCTAATAAAAGAGAAACATGATAATTAGCTGTACCTCCGCTACCCTTCTCATTGACTATTCAGGGCGATATGCAAATTAATGGCCAGCCTAGATGGCGGCCAGCAGCCAGGCAGTTTTAAGCGAACATGAGGCTTGCTTGCTTCAGTGACAGAGGACTCCAACGTTCCCCGCCTGCCACTGCTGGCCTCTGAGCCTGTAGTTTGAAACATTGTTAAAAATATAGAAGCTAAACAAAACCCCAGAAACCTGCTTTCAGCCAGCAGGGATCTCAGAGCTGGAGTTGAAACAGTGTTTTGATTATAGAACCTAAACAAACCAGATACCTGCTTTCAGCAGCAGAGGCCTAAGAGCTGGAGCCATGCCTCAGAGCTATAGCTGGCCCAGAATAAAAAAAAAAAAAGGAGTGGTTGGGAGCTTCAGTCACCCGCCAGCCTGAAAACAGCCCTCAGCCCCTCACCCAGACTGGCCAGACACCCCATTGGGTCCCCCACCCTGAAGGGTGTGTGACCAGCTGCAAACAGCCATCATCCCCTCATCTAGGCTGGCCAGGCACCTCAATGCCCCCCCTCCCCGCCTCATGGGCCCTGCTCTGTGTGTGATGGGGTAGAGCCATAACCTCCCCATCGGCCCTGCCCTGAGTGTGACAGGGGGCGGTGCCCCAACCCCCCAATCGGCCCTACCCTGAGAGTGACTGAGGGTGGCATCGCAACCTCCCGATCCGCCCTGCTCTGTGTATGACAGGGGGCAGTGCCCCAGCTCCCCAATTAGCTCTGCTCTGAGCCCGACCAGGGGCTGCACCTAGGGATTGGGCCTGCCCTCTGCCACCTGGGAGCAGGCCTAAGCCAGCAGGTCGTCATCTCCCTAGGGGTCCCAGACTGCGAGAGGGCATAGGCCAGGCTGAGGGACCACCTCTTTGCCCCGAGTGCACAAATTTTTGTGCACCGGGCCTCTAGTTTTACTATAAATGAAAATGTTACAGCATTTTCATGTTAGTTTGTCTGAGCAGACACACAAAGGAAATAGATTCTCCTGCACAAACGTACTGTTTGCTGAAAGCTAATGGATGACTTTGGAAGAAATAGCATAGCACACCGGCTCCTTTTGGTGGCTGAAAGGAGAGTCCCTCCCAGTGCTTCCGAACGCCCCCTGGAGAGCAGGCCAAAGGGGTGGCACTGCCTAAGCTGGTTGCAAAGCCCGCCATTCCAATCAGCCTGCCTTATGGTGATTGTTCTTCCACATTAACCGTCATAGGTGAAGGAAAATGTAGCCACTCCTTTTTTCTCTTTATGTTGATCTCTTTGGCAGAAATTTCAAATACTTTGTTGCTATAGATGGAGCTTTCTTAGTATGAGTTTTTTCTCAAAACCATCAAAACTCACCTTTATTGTGGATCCAGCACCAAAAATGTGCTTTTCTTTAAATCACAACTTTATTCATATGCTCTAAAAAATAACTCCCTTATTCACCGCTGCTCATGGCTGACATAAGTACTTGTGAGAACAGTAATTTCATTGGAAGGACAATTAGGAAAAAAATGTGAATCAGAATGACTCTCCTAGTAAAATTTAGTATTTCTTATTCATTTTTGTTTCAAAAGGGAAAATATTTTTCTGGTAATGCAAATCACGGTAAATATTATGAAACAGAAATATTTAAATCTCCCCTTATGAAGCTACTTACTGTTAATGTTTTAGTGTACTTCCTTCCATCCTTTAAAATAACTTTCCTTGTTAAGACATGATTGACACACAGCGCTGTGTAAGTTGCCTCCCAGGTGTGATTGGATACATGTGCACGTTGCAGTGGCTCCCGCCTGTGAGGTCAGGCCTCCATTGCTCCAGTGGTTGCCATTGCTTCTCCGGAAGATGCTTAGGTCTGTCTCTTAGCAACGCCGAAGAGCATGATAGAGCACGCCGACTGCTCACCGTGCTGTGTGCTAACCTCCAGGACTTAGTCCTCGAATAGTGGGAAGCCTGTGCCCTTCAGTGGCAGCTGCCCAATTCCCCATCCCCCGCCAGGGAGGCCCCCATTGTACCCCACCTGTGAGGTCAGTTCTTTTAGGTGCCACATGTCAGTGATGTTATTCAGTGTTTGTCAGGCCCTGTCTGGCTAGTTCACTTAGCATGATGGCTCAAGCCATCTGTGTTGCAAATGGAGGGGCTCCTTCCTTCTCATGGCTGAATAAGATTGCACTGCATGTGCACGCCCCATCTCCATGCCTTCGCGCGTGGGGTCTCTATATCGTGGCTTTTATAAATCACGCTGCAATGAACAGAGAGGTGCGCACATCTCTTAGAGATCCTGCTTTCATCTCCTTTGAAAAGATACCCAGGAGTGGAATGGCCGGGACACATGGTCATTCTTATTTTTACTTTCCCGAGGAACCTCATACTGTCTCCCAGAGTGGTTGCACCCATGTACAGCCCACCCCCAGGGCAGACGGTGCCCTTCCCCACATCCTCACTGCACTTGTTGTTTGCTGATGTATTGCTACAGGCGCTCTGACAGGTGAGGCGACCTCTCACTGTGGTTTGATTTCTGCTTCCCGGGTGGTTCGAGACGCTGAGCAGCTCGGGAAGCTTGTAGTTTGATGTGTTGATTTTGATTCTGTAGCTTGTGTTTTTGGTCCATAATAGCAACGTGGAGACCAATGGCAAAGAGCCTTTTCCTTATTTTCTTCCAGGAGCTTAAGGTTTCAGGCCTGTGGAAGTCTTTAATCTTCAATCACTCTGGGCTAACGTGTGTGAGTGCGTGAGGTTCCAATCTCATTTTCCTGCCCGTAGTGATCCAGTTTTCTCAACCTCATGTATCAACCCGCCTACCCTTTCCTTGTTGAGTATCTTGGCTCATTATTAGGTTTTCTTATTTTGTAAGTTGCATGTGTTTTATTTCTTCTTCCTTTTCTATTAGAGTAGTATATATTATGAAAATGCAATATAACATAACACTAGGAAATATAATACTGGAGGGTTTCTACTATGAACATTAGTTGTTATTTGTATACATTGTGATGTGTTTCTGTTTAGTTATCTTCTAATTTTGTTCATAGTGTTTTTGCCTTAAAAAGCTTAAAATAATATATAGTTATATAACTTTATAGTTTTTTTAAATTTCTTACACCCAAGAAAAATGTTCTTGTCTTTTTCTTCAACATTAAAAATCATATACTTCTTTGTTCGATTGTAATAAATCTGTTAAAAAGAACTTTAAAATGAATAATAAATTTATTTAAAATTAAAAAAAAAGGCCAAAACCGGTTTGGCTCAGTGGATAGAGCGTCGGCCTGCGGACTGAAGGGTCCCAGGTTCGATTCCGGTCAAGGGCATGTACCTGGGTTGTGGGCACATCCCCAGTGGGAGATGTGCAGGAGGCAGCTGATCGATGCTTCTCTCTCATCGATGTTTCTAACTCTCTATCTCTCTCCCTTCCTCTCTGTAAAAAATCAATAAAATATATTAAAAAAAAAAATAAAATTAAAAAAAAGAATATATCTGGACTTGTACAAGTCGGAGGCTATTTTTCCAATTGTTTACCTAGCTACGCCAAAGTATTCATATACTTACTCATCCCTTCCCCCACGCTGGACATGCCACACTGATTGTAGTAGAGCTCTTATATACTTATAGATTTGGATCTTATTTTGTCTTGTGTGTGTGTGTGTGTGTGTGCCTATTTTGCCTATTCCTCCAGCAATGGCATCTTGTTAAATAACTGTAGCTTTAACAAATCTCGTAACCTGGTAGAGCAAACCCACCTTACGTTTCTCTTTCAAAATGTCTTGGTCATCCCCCTCATGAACTTCTTCTTCTTCATGAAACTGACAATCACGTGGGTACATCCCATCCCATCACTATATCCCAGCCCTTTAGTTCCAGGGGAATTCAATGGGAAGTGCAGTGAAGTGATGGTGATACTGGGAAAAACCAGCATCTTCACAGTAATGAGTGCTCCCACCTGGTATTTAGAAAGTTTTATTAAATTTTATTTAGAAGCTTTTTTATACCTGTCAGTAAATGTTATAGTTTCCTTCAGAGGGGGCTTTTATGGTTCTTTTTAGGTTTCTTTCTTTTTTTTTAATGTATTTTCATTGATTTCAGAGAGGAAGGGAGAGGGAGAGAGATATAGACACATCAATGATGAGAGAGAATTATTGATTGGCTGCCTCCTGCATGCCCCACACTGGGGATCGAGCACACAACCTAGGCATGTGCCCGGACCGGGAATTGAACCCTGACCTTTTAGTTCCTAGGTTGATGCTCAACCACTGAGCCATGCTGGCTGGGCTTTTGGGTTTATTTCTATGAATAATAGGTCTTATTTTAGTAGGACTGTGATGAGGCTGCTCCATTCCAACAGCTAGTGACTAGTACTAATATTTAGGAGATACTGATTTTTGTGTGGTTATATTGTAAATTACACTGGCTTCATAAAAAAAAAAAAGAGTGAAAACCTCTTCATTCTTTGTAACAATTTAAGTGATATAGAGTGATCTATTCATTGAGCTGGGGAACGCATCTTGGTCGGATGCCAGATGGCAAAGGTAGGTCTCTGACCGTGTTCTCACCCATGTCACCCATCGGCTCACACCTGCTCTTCGTTACAGCCTTCTAGTTCGTTACTGCTCGACCAAGTTCTGAGGGAGCTTCAACTTCCAGTATGTCTATGGTCTTCTTTTGTGCATTTATAATAGTTTTTTAAAAGCACTTACTTGATATTTTTAAAATTAACTCTTAATTGATATTTAGAGAAAGGAAGGGAGGGAGAGAAAGAAACATCAGTCAGTTGCCTCCTGTACATGCCTCGGCCCAGCATGGAGCCCACAACCTGGGCATGTGCCCTGACCAGGAACCCAGCCGCCACCTTTTAGTGTAAGGAAGACACTCCAACCAACTGAGCCACACTGGCCAGGGCCTATCGTTGGTTTCTTTATAAGTACATTCTCACTACTTACTTGGAGCAGAGGGGTTATTGTAGCTCGGGTTCAAGGGCAAGTGGTTTCTAGGACGTGTGGGCCAAGAGTGAGGGTGGGATAGACATGAGGACCCACCTAAGCTGTGTTGGGAGCAGGCCCTGTCGTGAGAAGCTGGGGCCAGACTGGAAACACACGTGAGAGTTACTCTGGGCTGGTAAGAGATGCGGGGCTGTCCACCTGCTGTTGGGGAGGCCCTTCCCCAGCGTCTCTGGAGGCGTCACCTGCAGGCACAGGCCGCCGCCAGCCTGGTGCTAGTTCCAGCTGGAGCCCGGCCTGCCCGGGGGCAGAGAGGCAGTGCCTGCTGCCGGTTCACACCGTCACGGTTGTGGTGCTTTCTGCCTGCAAGTCCTTCCTGTTCTCATCTCCACTCATTCTTCACGGAACAGAGGTTTGCTTTCGCACAAGAAAACGAGTTGACGGGTAGGCTGTTCCAGGCCCGTCACCCTGTCCAGGAAGAATGTCTGAGTCCTGGTGCACACCTGATTTCAGAGCCGTCCGCTTGCTGAAGATTGCTGCTTCTATGCCCTACCTGGCTTGCCATTATTTGTTTAATTACTAAAATGTCTGCTCTCCTCTGTGCTCTTTTTAACAATAGACGTTTACTCTTCAAGACACAAGGCAGCCCTGGCTGGTGTGGCTAGAGCGTCGGCTCGTCCACCAAAGGGTGGTGAGTTCAATTCCAGGTCAAAGAATATTGGGGTTGCAGGTTTGATCCCTGACCTGCGTCAGGGTGCATGCAGAAGGCAACCAATCGATGTGTCTCTCTCACATTGATCTCTCTCTCTCTCTTTCCCTCCCTCCCTCCCCCATTCTCCCTCCCCCCACTTTCTCTAAAAGTCAATGAAAAATCCAGCCAGTGTTGCTCAGTGGTTGAGCATTGACTTGTAAACCAAGAGGTCACCAGTTCAATACCTGGTCAGGGCACATACCCAGGCTGTGGGCTTGATCCTCATTATGGGGTGTGCAGGAGGCAGGCAATCAAGGATTCTCTCTCATCGATGTTTCTATTTCTCTATCCCTCTTTGCTGAGTGATTCCTTCCACGACCCGCGTGGAGTAGGGTTCGGTATCTGAAAGAAGAGCCGCACAACAAATGAAAGAAAGAGACACGAGATAATTTTGCAATACCAGGGGACCAGGCGGGCAAGTCCGGAAAGACTTCCCCTCTGTGCTCAGGTCTCACCAAGCTTTTATTCATCTGGAGTAGCCCTTAGGGTAAGGAGGTTTTAATGACACACATCAGCAGACAATTTTCAGGAATAGGCAGAGTATCTGATTAGCTTATCAACAGATCTCCAGGAGTATCTGATCAACAATAATCAACAAAGATCTACATAAGTACCTAAGGAATTAAGTGAACTAAGGTGGAGATGCTTCAACTATTATTACTTAAATTAACTAGGTAGTTCACAGTTCTGACCTTTACTAGAACTTCAAAGGTTACTAGCCTTTTTTGGGGGGTCTCTGTCTAAACTCAGCTAGTAAAGACAATGAATGGACTCCGGCACCTCTTCCTCCCTCTCTTTCTAAAATCAATGAAAACATATTTTTAAAAAATCAATGGGAAAAATGTCCTTAGTTGAGGATTAACAACAACAACAAAAGGACACAAGCAGGATGATCATCTCACATCCCACTGAGGTTCCCACTGAGAATGTAACAGCCTTGTCTGCTGTTTCCAGAAACACATCTTCTCTGGCGGGCATTGCTCTGGTCATTGCTTCGTCATCTTGCTGGCTCTGACTTCCTCTGCCTTCCTGAGGGTCTCCCGGGGTCTCCTCTGGTTTCTAAGGATCAATATGATGCACTTAGATTGATCATTCATGTTCACAGGTGTGGTCTCTCTGAGCTCTAGAGACTAGACCTCCTCACAGAGAACAAACTTGTGAAAATTGGGGAAACATAGTATTGTTAATTTTTACACTTATTATGTGAGGTAGTTGACAGAGCTAGCTACTATTATAGATTTTTAAAGAAAGAACATTTTGATTCCTCTGATGTGGGAAAGATACACAGTCCCTTAAACTGTGAATTTGGCTGTAGACAGAGTGGGCAAAAGTAGGTTTACAGCTGTGAGTACAGGAAACATCAAGTTTATTCTTGTATTAGTATTAATTATCGTGTCATTTTCCGTATGAACAACTATCAGTTTCCTTTTGCTCCATCCTGCACACACAACATTAACATTTATTTATTTATAAACATATTTTTATTGATTTCAGAGAGGAAGGAGAAGGAGAGAGAAACAGAAACATCAATGAGAGAGAATTATTGATCCGCTGCCTCCTGCATGCCCTCTAGTGGGGATCGAGCCCACAACCCAGGCCTGTGTCCTTGGCCATGATCGAACTGTGACCTCCTGGTTCAGAGCTCGATGCTCAACCACTGAACCGCGTGGTGGACTGACCTCTATTTATTAACAGAAGCTTGTCTGGGCACTGGGAGCTCTGAGGTCCTAGTTCCACCTCAGGCCTCACTCAGGTGTCCACTCACGAGCAGGCGCGTTCCAGGCGCGAAGCTCTGCTGCACTGGGTGCTGCCCACACGGAAGGGGAGGGGCTGGGTGCCTGTGGGACGGCTTTCCCTGGGCCCTGGGGGACATCGTGAGCCCTCCATTGTACTCCCAGTTGCTCCCAAGCACTTTTGGTCAGAAAACACCGGCTCAGGCTTTACAATTGTCCATCTTCCCTTCCGAGTGGCTCCAGCGAGGGCGTGCGTGGCCGTGGCCGGCCGGGCCTGGAGGAGTTGCCTCCCCAGGTGTGGTCAGCACGGATTAGTCATTGCTGATAGTTGTTCAAGTCACGGGCCACGGGGACCTTCCCTGGCTCGCACTGGTTGGAGGTATACTCGGCTCTTGGCATTCGTGTGGTGCATGCTTGTTGAGCTGTCTTTGCAGCCTCTGGGTGTGCTCACGGATGGCCTCCTCGGCCTCAGTGTCCAGGAGGGAGCGGCCGGTGTCAGGCCGCCGTGAGGAGCGGTCACTCTATGCCAAGAGAGCAGGAAGGACATGCGCTGCCACCGGGTTTCCGCCAGACCCTGTTCTCCTGGACGCCGTCGGTGGGAAGTGTCACCTCTGACCGAGAAGTCCCTGCTGGAGCCCTCGTCCCACTTCTCCTTCGAATGCCGAGCAGTGCCTGGGGGGTGGAGGCTGCGCAAACCTGATTTGCAGAAGCATCTCTGAGCCCAGGCCTGCGGGGAGGGAGAGGGCCAGGTCCTGAGCCCCTGGGTGCAAGGACTCGCCACAGAGACCACGCCAGCCACAGGCTGAGCGCAGCCCCTGCTGACTTTGCTCGGGCTGAACAACGTTCTCCAGGCGTGTTTAACTGCTTCTTAACACGGAAGAATTTGGGCAGTTTTGCAGAAAATCCCAGGTGTTTGTCTTTCTTTGAAAAATCAGAAGATCTGGAGTCATTGGGCCCAGATTCCTGAGCTTAGTGTCAGCCTCAGAGAGGCCCCTGCCATGCGGGAGCCCCTCCCCGCGGCCGCGGGCAGGGCGTTCGGTTACTTTCTGGCCATAGAGAGGACAGGGTGGTTTCCTGTACTTGTGTCCTTATCAAAGGAGGGAAAACAGGCGATAAGCCGAGAGGCGACGTATGGGAGAGAGCACGTTTCTCTCCAAAAGTAGAGATTACTCGTATGCGTTTAATAGGCAAAGTGGGTTTTTGTCTAAAACATACAACTTAAGATGCCATCATGTAAGCAACTACAGAACTCTGACTGACACATGGAAAACTTGCTGATGAGAAACGGAAAGACCCGAAGGTTCCGAATCTCTGATGGGCTTGTGAGTGGAAACAGCGTGAGGGCTGCGTGCCGGGCAAGCGCTGCCGGCAGAGCGGCCGCCAGGAGCTCTGAGACGGCGCGTTTGTGAGCACATCTAGTGAAGACAGAGAACACTGTCTGCGAACAGTCACGTAAACTGGCAAGTTTCATTTCCACCAGTAACGTGAGCTCAGCGTGTGGAGAATAGCTGATAATCTAACGGGTAAATTGGAGGGAGACGTTAAAATATGTATGTCATGCCTGGTGCAGCTGATGGAAGTCCAGAGAGAACACCCACCGCCCTCGGGCTCCATGCGGGGCTGGTTCCGGGACCCCTGTGGGTACACAATCCGGGGGCGCTCATGTGCCATCTAGAATGTCGCCTAATATTTAGATGTATCCTACACATCTCCTGTCTACTTTCAATCATCTCCAGATTACGTAGAACACCCAATGCAAGGTAAACACTGTCTGAACAGTTATTATACTGTGTTTTTTAGAGAATGACAAGAAAATAAGTCTGTGCATGCTCAGTACAGTGCAGTCAGCAACAAGGTGATATTGTTTTCTAGCATTTTCCACCTGCGGTTGGTTGAATCTGCAGTTAAAAACTGCCTCGATGCAGGGCCGTCTGTATTTGTGTGTTAAAATGAAACTATCCATGGGGCTGAAGAGCTTTGGGCCCTAAATCCCATGAGAGGCACGACATCAGAGAGCAGGCTGTGGGGAGGCGCGGTCTGCACGTGCCTCCAGCAGACGGGGAAGAGCGTGGGGTGGCCCCCGGCGCCTCCTGCACCCGGGCACAGGCACGAGGCTCTGAGACGGAAATAAGGTGATAAAAAGCATTGCAATTTGCCAGGAATTACTTTTTCAACCAAATGGTTAAAAAAAAATGGAGGCTAGCCCAGCCGGCGTGGCTCAGTGGTTGAGTGTTGACCCAGGAACCAGGAGGTCACGGTTGGATTCCTGGTCAGGGCGCATGCCTGGGTTAAGGGCTCAGTCACCGGGAGGGGGCGTTCAGGAGGCAGCCAGTCAATGATTCTCTCTCATCCTTGATGTTTCTCTGTCTCTCTCCATCTCCCTTCCTCTCTGAAGTCAATAAAAACATTTTTTTTTAAAAAAAAAATAGAACCTGTTTCGTTGGAGTAAGTGATACTGTGAACTAGGGCCAAAGGCCCTTGAACTTGAGGCCCCTGGCTCAGTGCTTTTATCTCAGCAAAGGACAGGAAGAATCTGGCTTTGCTCTCCAGGAAGCTTCTGTGCCCTCAAGATGCCCAACTAGACACTCCTCAGCGCTGCCAGGTCGTCCACCCCGCGGGCACCACGCCTCCAGTTGCCCTGGATGTGAGCTCTGAGTGAAGGGACCTGCCTCCCCTCCTGAGCCAGCACCCCCTGCCTGGGATGGGGGGAGGAATCACAGACTTCCCTTGAGTAAGGCCTTTATCCTGTGCACTGTAGGAAATCATTGACTATTTTATGTGAAGAAATTTTAGAAAATGAATCCAGGCATCAGTGTGAACGAGGAAAGAACAAAGGCAAGTTGACCCATTTTTCCAGCCATTGAACAACTTCCGAGGTCAAGGCGAGACAGGAGGAGTCGAAACAAAAGGTGGTGAACGTGGAGGCGGAGACCTACTTAGAAGACCCACCAGAGGTGGCAGGGCATGACGTGGGGCCCCTGGGATGTGAGCAGAGGGAGGTGATAACTGAGAAGGTGGTGCCGAGTCCAGCGTGGACGAGTGGTGGATGGTGATGCCAGTAACCGAGGCAGATGAGGACGGTGTGGGAGGGGAGAGGAGCAGGAGGATGGATCCTGCTCGTCCAGTTACCCTACAGGGCGTGGCAGGTCCCCCCAGGAAGGGAACTGTTTGTTACCCTGAGGGGGACTCCGTGAGCAGGAGATGGGAGTCGCTGTGGCCAGAAGCCTGTGGAAGTGACGTGGTTGGACTAGTCCTCAGAACTCAGATGGGAGGAAAAATGAACCTGATCTGTCAGTTAGATCATGAGTAACCTTCCCATGTCTCCCAGGCTGGACTCGGCCCACAGTCAAGCACACAGCTGGGTGTTGTGGCATATCTGACAATTGCAATTGCTTTGAGAAAATGTGTTGCCTATTTATGCCAGAGCGACAGTCACAGGCCCGTGTGAGGGATGCAAAGATGGAGGCAATTCTGTCCCACAGGACAGTGGCTACTGACTTCACTGGAAGGAGGTTGGTGTCTCCGACGGTGGCAACAGCATGAAGGAGTGACTCTTGAGGGATTCCATCCGCGTGTCTCAGGATTGCAATGTGGCCTAGTTTCTCCAATCGCCTACTGTCCAACGACAGTTGTCCTGCCCCGGGACACAGACTGGTGCCCCTCCCTCCCAACTGGAAGGCTTAGCCTTTGTGTCCCGTGTGACCAGGGCACAGTGCCCGCGGCACCGCAGGCCTGCTCATGGCATGCTGCCTCGCTGTTCGCCTTTCCTCAGAGGTAACGGAGGTGATGATGGAGTCACGAGAAACACGCTTACCACAGAAGGGAGTTGAGAAATGAAACCGTAATTACTTAGTGGAAGTCTCCCTTAATATAAAGAAGAGACAAAATCAAACCAAATCAGGGTTTGTGAGACGCCAGAAGAACATCAGCAACATCACTGCAGCCGGCGCTTCACGGCCCCGCGCTCTGGGTCGTTGGTGCAGCAGAGGAAGCTGGTGTGTCTGGGAGGCAACATCAGGTCGCTCTGCGGGCCCAGCAGGACCCACAGGCTGGGCTTCCCAGGAATCCCGTCGCTTTCTGTGTGAACAAAGACAAGCTCCCACGCGATCATGGCTCCTGCTGCTCACCGCCACACGGCCTGCCGCCTTGCAGCCTGCTGCTCGGGTGAGCAGCCCAGGGGTGGGGTTTATTCCTTCTCCCGGCACTCTCCCGGGGCTGGCCCACGGCGGGCGGGAACGCCCAGGGAACCACGGGGCCTGCCCTGCCGAGGACTGGGGTGAGCTCATTAAATGTTTGCCCCAACCCAGCGCTCATGTCTCAGCTGACAGCTTTGCGTGGCCCTGAATGATGCTATACACGCACCCAAAGGCCATGGCGGACGGAAGGCTCCCCCTGCTCTGCAGTCAGCTCCGCGGCAGCCGAGGGAGCTCTCAGGGGATCAGGAGCCACCACGAGCCTCAAGCAGATCCCCAGCACCAGCACGGCACCCGGGGACGCCCTGCGTCAGCCCAACGGGGACTCTGTGACTTGGGCCTGGCTGCAAGGGGCGCAGGACCCGTGACCACAGCGGTGATCCCAGGGGGCCGCCCAGAGGCCTGGTAGTCACTCAGGCACCCTCAGGGCCTGGGGCAGCGCGTGCCGCGGGGCTGAGTCAGTGAAGGTGCTTGGCCAGTGAGTTCAATGAAGACACACGTGTTTCTTTTTTTCAGTTACAGTTGACATTCCATGTTATTTTGTATTAGTTTCAGGTGGGGGCCTGGCTGGCCCCCAGATGTCTCAGGCACTTCAGCTGGGCTGGTGGGCAAGCCCCGTGTCCGTCTGGCTGCGGTGGGTGAGGCCTCAGGTAGAACCGCCGAGCCCATCACCTTGGGGACGTGAGGTGTGAAGGGTGCGTCGTGGTGCTGAGCCCACAGGTGGCTCAGCTGGTAGAGTGCATCCTGTGCCCCGAAAGGATCGGGTTGGAGGCTGGTCAGGGCCGTGCCTGGCTGTGGGTTCGAGGCCCGTTGGGCATGTATGGAAGGCAACCCATCTAAGTTTCTCTTTCCCCCTCTCAGAAAGCATGTCCTCAGGCGAGGATTAGAAGCATTGTTTTAGCACCAGGCTTAGGGGTGACTTGCCCTGCAGCCTCAGGTAACCAGGCACTGCCTACGCGAGCACTGCCGTGGGGAGCACTGCCCACGCGAGCACTGCCATGGGGAGCACTGCCCACGCGAGCACTGCCATGGGGAGCACTGCCCACGCGAGCTCTGCCGTGGGGAGCACTGCCGACGCGAGCACTGCCGTGGGGAGCACTGCCCACGCGAGCACTGCCATGGGGAGCACTGCCCACGCGAGCACTGCCATGGGGAGCACTGCCCACGCGAGCTCTGCCGTGGGGAGCACTGCCGACGCGAGCACTGCCGTGGGGAGCACCGCCGACGCGAGCACTGCCGACGCGAGCACTGCCATGGGGAGCACTGCCGACGCGAGCACTGCCGTGGGGAGCAGTGCCGACACAAGCACTGCCGTGGGGAGCACTGCCGTGGGGAGCACTGCCGACGCGAGCACTGCCGACGTGAGCACTGCCATGGGGAGCACTGCCGTGGGGAGCACTGCCGACGTGAGCACTGCCGACGTGAGCACTGCCGACGCGAGCACTGCCGACGTGAGCACTGCCGTGGGGAGCACTGCCGTGGGGAGCACTGCCGTGGGGAGCACTGCCGACGTGAGCACTGCCGACGTGAGCACTGCCGTGGGGAGCACTGCCCACGCGAGCACTGCCGACGCGAGCACTGCCGTGGGGAGCACTGCCGACGTGAGCACTGCCCACGCGAGCACTGCCGTGGGGAGCACTGCCGACGCGAGCACTGCCGTGACCCGCGGCCACACCTACGTGGTGAGGCTCAGGGATCACCCGTCTGCTCCACAGTGACAGGCTCTACCAGTGACCTACAGTCAGAGGCGTACTCCTCTGGAGCATTGAAATGATATTTGTGCTCAGTGCTTGTCAGCAGGCTCAGTTCTGGGCTGAGATGGCCGCTGTCAGTTAAACGGCTGAGTGGATTGTCCACGCTCGTGTGGGAGGACCTAGGACCTGCGTGCGGGCAGGTGTGAACAGCTCCCACGGCTGACGCCAGGGATCAGGGGTTTCCCTTCTGCCAGGAGCCGCCTGCTCTCAGCGGTGACACCTGCTAGCTGCACTTGGGCGCCAGGACGGGGCAGTGAACGTGTGTGTGTCCCACGATTCCCACGCACGCTGCGGAGTTGCGGCTACCGCTCTTTTACAAATCTGTTCCAGCTCGCGTCTCCCAGGCCACACTGACAGGCCATCGCTGACCCGGTGGAACCCTGGGCGTGGAGTTTTGCATGAAGGCTGCCTGCTGAGGGTCCTCCCCGTGGTCGCTGCCAGGAGGGCGTGAGCAGGGGTGCGGCCCACCGCTGTGCAGGTGGCTTTTCTGCTGCTGGGGGACGGCTGCGTGCGACACGGTGTTTGTGATCATGGTGTGAAACTGCACCCGCTATCAGCTCAACTCTAAAGGTTAAAAATGTGATAAAACATCCAAAAGTTCCTTTAAGTAATACATGTTCCCAGTAACATAAGTGTACAGGTGATGCGTACTAGCACGCGGAACAGAACAGTCTTGACGTGGGTGGTTTGTAATCCCCACCACATCCACCTGAGTCACGGCAGGTGCCGCAGGCTCAGAGGTAACCGCCGGGCGCCGAGTGCGAGGGGCGGCGGGCTGCTACCACAGCAGGAGCCCTCTGGGACCAGGAACGTCGGACACTCAACCACCCAGAGGCTACGTGGTCTCCAGCCGAGCCAGTGCCCACCAGCCATGAACAAATGTCCTGAAGTTTTTAGAGGAAAAAGGAGGCGGCGGACAACACTGCCCTCTCCTTGACCCGATGCAGGGAGGACTGAAGGCAGGTGGGTGCAGATGGAGGGGGGGGGGGGGGACGGCTTCCGACCTGCTTAGGACAACCGCCTCGCGGTGGCGCCGCACTGCATGGTGCCCGTGCCTGTGCACGCGCTTTTCTGCGGGATTCCTCGCCCAGAAAGTCTTAGGAGTGATGATGCAGAGCCCTCCAGTGACGTCACCTGAGGCAGGGGGAGGGGTGTCCCAGCGTCACGGCAGTGACAGGCAGGACGGCCGCCGACCCCCATCCACACTCCGGTGTCATAAACTCAGCGTTTAGACGCGCGGGCCCCAGCCGGTGGTCCGAAGGCCGCTGATGGTCCGTGAGTCCGAAAGGTCGGCGAGCGCGGGTTTAGACACCTGTGCCCTTGGACGCGGGGTGAGCACACCCCGCCGGCGCTTGGCTCTCGCCTCTCCATGTCTGGGTGCTGTCGAGGGCCCCGACGTGATGACTGTTCCCCGAGAGGCTCCCCGAGGCGCTTCAGAGACGGGCAACACCCACCGGCGAGGCTCTAGTTCCAGGGCGGCGTCTTAAGCTCACCCGGGTTCCTGCTCCGGGAGCTCCATCCGGAGGACCCAGCTGCTCCACGAGTTAAAGCGTCTGAAACGGCACCCAGGTCCTCACGGAGGCAGGCCACGTTCTACAAAGGGCGACTAGATCGGTTTAGAAAATGGAATGGGAAATGACTGGTTCTGCCATGACCTATTTGCTGAAGCGTTGCTTTATGATGTATATGCTTTTTGGTTAAAAAGGTAAAAATGTATTTGTGAGCGACAACAATGCTCACCCGTTTTGGTCAGGGACAAGCCGCCTGCTGTGGAGGCTGCCCGTGGGTGCCCGGCACGGAGGACACCGGCTCATTTCAGGGCCGGCCGCCTCCTGAGTCGCAGGGTCCGAGTGAGGGACGGGAGCCTGTACACGCGCCGGCAGAAGTGAGACGCCGGCAACGCCCTCCCGTTTCCAGGAAGGTGCTGAGGCCACCTCTGCGGGAAGGGAGCGTGCTGTGGCTTCCGGGTGGTTTGTGCCTGATTCCTACTCGTGGGCAGGTGAGACTTTTAACACCTGAATAATCCACTCCCAGCGACCGACCCGTGAGCGCTGCTCACGGGCTTCTGTCTCCAGCGTGAGGCTCTGTGCCCTGGGAGAGTGAGGAGAGGGCGGCGGGGCTCTTGAGCTGGGCTCCCAGCTTTGTCACCCGCGCGGCTGAACGTCCCCAGGACTGTGCGCCTGCACCGCTTAGTGTCAAATGTCTACGTGGCGTGTCCCGCACCTGCTGCGGGAAGAGCAAGTCCCAGGCCTGGGCTCACATCCCACCTCCTCCCCTGCAGTGTCTGCAACTCACTCAGGTGCCTGGGGTGGGCGGGGCAGGTTGATGTCACCTGGTGGAGTGGCAGCTTCTATTGCAGAGCTCAGGTGGTCCTCAGAAGCCTCTTCCTCCCACCTGTGATGCCCTCAGGGCCTGCTGGTGAGCGCAGGTCTCCAAACGATCCCGACCATCAGCCCCGCATCTGGTACCGCGCCGGTCCAAGTGGAAATTGTACTATCAAACTAATAGTGTTGCCATGGAGATGACATGTGTGTCGAGTGCACAACCACAGGCTTGGCAGCTTTAGTAACTGTCGCCATTGCTAGGAGTGTTGTGACCAGGATGCTGAGCAGGTGACCTCTTGGGGTTTCATCAGAAAACACCTGCACCCTTGCTCCCAGTCACGCTCGAGTTTACTGAGTGCTGGAACTCCTCCCATCCTCCCCCCCTTTTTAGAAAATTTGCACATTTCCATGAATTTTCTGGTCACTTTTAATAAAAACAAAGTTTTATTTTCAAAACACAACGTCAATGTGGTACTTTGAAATGCTTAGGTCTAAGAAGCAGCAGGATTGTGACCTTGATTTGCACACTCCCCCTCCCAGGAGGGGGTCCTTGGTTTGAGAAGGGGCTTCAGTGAGAAATTTTACATCGTAAACAAGCACAGGAGACATGTCCTCCTGTTGCCGGTCAACCTACGTGTGCCCCAGAGAGACTCGTCACCGCGAGGCCCCGTCCGCGCCCCCTGTGCAGCCTCGCCACTGCCCTGTCCCTGCTGGGCAGCCCTCCGTCCCGCTGTCGGATGCCCCCACCTCTGCGCTGGCCCTGCCTCCTCACCTCTGCGCCCTAGCTTTCTTCCTGCAGCCTCACCTCACCTTCCCGCGACGTAGCGTAGACACTGTCACTGAGGGAGGCCACGCCGCCGAGGTAACACTTGCCTCTTCGCCTGAGCGCTGAGCAGTGTGGGACTTCCAGGTGCTGGACACACCACCCCACAGCAGCCGGCTGCCACCCAGCTCTGCCACGCCGGCTGAGCCGGGCCCCACGGACAGGCTGCCTCACGAGCAGCTGCTCCTCCGTGTCCCGGCGGAGGCTCCGCGCGGAGCCGTGGGGGACATGCTGGTGCTGACATTTATCGAAGTGATCTCCACCCACCTGCTGCCACGGTCCTGCCGAGTCAGAGTTGGGCTCAGAGTTGAGTAACGTGGCCTTAGAGTCCCTTCTGCGTGGGGCTGAGAAGGAGCTGTGCCAGTCGCTCGCATGCTTAATCGGTAGGAGAGAGTGGAAACCGGCCTCCCTCACTTAGAGCCGAGGGGCTGGGCACCTGCAGCGCGAGGACCGGGAGGAACCGCACGTCTACGCTGCCACGAGAAATGAGCTGCAGGACGTGAAGTCAGCAACATCCTTTAACTTTGAAATGCTTTACGATTTATAATAATTAATGATAAAGATTCCATTTAGATTGGTTTTTGTTGTCATAAACAAAGGAAGTCAAAGTACAGGCTTTGGGTAGAGGTATAGCTGCTCTATGAGCACATAGATTGCACCTGTTTCTTACTATATAGAAGCAAAATCACTGGGAAATGAAATTTTGCAGCGACTTTAGTACTTTTTAAGGAAGTCACGGTTGTGCACACCCTGAACTTCAGGAGAGCTCAAGCACAAAAAGCTTTGAAGAGAGTTTAGTTGCATTAAAATTCTCTCTAGTTCACAACAAACTACTGTTTTGGAAGGTTGTCATTGTTACTTCAGACATAAAGGAGGAGAATTAGTATTTACCAAATGCTGAGAGAGACAGCACTTCCCACTTCTGTCTTCTCTTGGTTTCCGTTTGCTCTGTTGTCCTCCCGGGTCTCCCTCATCTTCTTTTTTTCTGTTTGTTTTTTTTATTATTTTTTTAATTAAATCTTTATTGTTCTGATTATTACATTTGTTCCTTTTTTTCCCCCATAACTCCCCTCCTCCCAGTTCCCACCCCACCCTCCGCCTCACTCCCCACCCACTGTCCTCATCCATAGGTGCACGATTTTTGTCCTGTCTCTTCCCGCATCTCCCACACCCCTTTCCCCCCCAAGAATAGTCAGTCCATCCCCTTTCTATGTCCCTGATTCTATTATAATCACCAGTTCATTCTGTTCATCAGATTATTTATTCAATTGATTCTTAGATTCACTTGTTGATAGATGCATATTTGTTGTTCATAATTTGTATCTTTACCTTTTTCTTCTTCTTCCTCTTCTTAAAGGATACCTTTCAGCATTTCATATAATACTGGTTTGGTGGTGATGAACTCCTTTAGCTTTTCCTTATCTGTGAAGCTCTTTATCTGACCTTCAGTTCTGAATGATAGCTTTGCTGGATAAAGTAATCTTGGTTGTAGGTTCTTGGCATTCATCACTTTGAATATTTCTTGCCACTCCCTTCTGGCCTGCAAAGTTTCTGTTGAGAAATCAGCTGACAGTCGTATGGGTATTCCCTTGTAGGTAACTGAGTTTCTTTCTCTTGCTGCTTTTAAGATTCTCTCTTTGTCTTTTGCTCTTGGCATTTTAATTATGATGTGTCTTGGTGTGGTCCTCTTTGGATTCCTTTTGTTTGGGGTTCTCTGTGCTTCCTGGACCTGTAAGTCTATTTCTTTGACCAGGTGGGGAAAGTTTTCTGTCATTATTTCTTCAAATAGGTTTTCAATATCTTGCTCTCTCTCATCTTCTGGCACCCCTATAATTCTGATGTTGGTACGCTTGAAGCTGTCCCAGAGGCTCCTTACATTATCTTCATATTTTCGGATTCTTTTTTCATTTTGCTTTTCTGGTTGGGTGTTTTTTGCTTCTTCGCATTTCAAATCTTTGCCTTGATTCTTGCGCTCCTCTGGTCTGCTGTTGGGAGTCTGTATAGTATTCGTTATTTCAGTCTGTGTATGCTTAATTTCTAGTTGGTTCTTTATGATAACATCGAGGGTCTCATTAGATTTCTTGAGGATCTCACTACATTTATCGGTGGCTTCTAGACAGTTCTTAAGAGACCTTAAAAGTGTGGTTCTGAACTCAATATCCTCCATTGACAGTTTTGTCCTGTTTCTTTGTCTCAGCATTTTTTATGCTTTCTTGGTGCACCCCCTAGTGGTCTTTGTGCGCAGTCTTGTTGTAGTTAAGCCTTGATTGTTTTCGGCAATACCGGGGGTGATTTGACCTCCAGGCTAACTGGCTATGAGAGTCTGCTGTGTCTGCAGTGGGAGAGCTTCTGTGCTGGATCTCTAGGGCGGTGCTAATCTAGCGTTTGCCTGAGGCTATCTGGCAAATGGCTCTGTGCAGGGCTTGGGTGGGGCAGGTCCCAGGGGATCTACAGGGCGGGCTGGATTGAGCAGTTATGGCTGCTCTCAGTTCCGTCCCTAGGGGCTCTGCCTCACAGAGTCCCAGCAACTGCTGCAAACCTCGGAGAGAAAGCTGCCTTCGAGTTCCGACCGAAGCCAGACAGTCCCGCTTCTCCTGTTTGAGTCTGGGTCCCTAGAGACTCGCCTAGGATCTGGAGCTCAGAGTCTGAAACTCCCTCCCGATTGAAAACAACAACCGCGCCCTCTGCCGTCAGCCCGCTCCGCTTGTACACTCCGCACCTTATTATTTCACTTCAGCACTGCGCCTCCTCTGAGTCTGGGTATTATATTCTCTTTCCTCCTAGTTGTAGAATTTCCACTCAGCCAGCCTTCCTGTGGTTCTGGATGATGTCCGTTCCGTCATTTAGTTGTTTTTTAAAGTGGTTGTTCGAGGCAGCAATCTCCGGCGTTAACCTATGCCGCCATCTTGGTTTCTCACTCCTCATCTTCTTGATTGACCTCCAGTGAGTCAGGCTCAGCTGCTTCGTAATTAATGATTTCCATGGTTCCAACAGGCGATGCCACACACTGAGCGCTGGCTGTTATCTGGAGCAAGATAACAGTGTAACGTGCATTAATTTCTGTTATGTTACAAACTCATTGTTCAGGATGTGAATTTTATGTTTGGAAATGAATCTGAATCATGGATATAACATTCAGAACTATGGATTTTAAACATACGTGTGAAATGAAAAATTGGGTAGTTTGATCTATTGAACTGATAAAGCAATAATTTGGAAAGCACCAAAAATTGCAAATTACACTATATATTAAAGAAAAAGAAGTCAGCAAGCAGAAAGAACAGGAATGAAGTAAGTCTCAGCGCAGGTCACCGGTTCCGGAGTTCAGAAGAGAGGCTGTGAGAGTTATCAGGAAGCTGCTGCCCCTCAGACTCGGCGAGGAAGGCACTTACCCCTCCTGCTCTGGAGGAGCGGCCCGCTGCCTGGCCCAGTCCCCCGGCTGCTCGCAGGGTCACCCAGTCCCCTGGCTGCTTCCAGGGTCGCCACAGCAACGCCTGGCGTTTCAGATCAGCTGCAGTGCACTGAATTCCTGCCTTGTGGTAAAGACTAAGAGCCGAACAGGATCAAAAAGGCCCAAGAGGTCTGTCCGGCATCAGAAGGAATTTCTGACCACGTGGGAAGAGACGCAGCCACGCAGCCACAGTCCCACGCACCCATCACTGGTCGAGTGCCCCCTGAACTCCGGGTTGAAAAGGTCAGTTCTCTCAGCTCATTTACACACCTGACTTCTTGTTTTGGCTTCTACGTAGAGTGAAAAGTTCCATCCAGGGCACGAAGGGAGAGTGTGCCTGGCATGCCCCTGATGTGTCCACGTGAGTGTTCAAAACATTTCTAAGAAAAGAGCTAGTCTACAAGGAACCAGGAGGATAAGAAACAAAGGTAGTGGTGATAAAGAGAACCACTGACTAGGAAAGACTCAAGCTCCTCTGTTTTTTGTTTCTGTTTCATTAAAAAAAATATTTATTTAAATGTCACTTAGGCCCTGGCTGGGTGACTCAGTTGGCTGGAATGTCTTCCCCACACCAAAAGGTTGCAGGTTTGTTGGGGCACGTAAGGGAGGCAACCAACCGATGTTTCTCTCTCCCTTCCTCTCTCTAAAAACATATCCTTGTGGGGGGGGGGGGGGGCGGTGGATTAAAACAAAAACAACATGTCACATAAGCAGAAAAAAATGCCCAAACCAAGCCTAGGAACATCCACACAAACACACCCCCATAACCACTCTGGGACAGGAAACGGCGCCCGCAGCTGGAGCTTTCTCCTCTCTCCCCCGCAGCCCAGCCTCCCCGCTCCCTATCCGAAGGGGCGCCGCCTGTGTGAACTTGTATGAATAGAGGAAGTTGTGGATTCGCCTGGCCCTCACTTCAGGGCATGTGTGTTGTGGTGTTGTGGGGAACACGATTCGGTGTTAGCCGTGCCTGTGCGGTGTCCATGGCCTGACCACACCACCACATGTCCATGCTGAGCACGTGTGGTGTTCCCGTCTTTAGGCTGTTACAGTTGCTGTGCTGTGAGCTTCTTGCGTGCCTCCCAGGGCCCCAGTGAGCATGTGGTGCCCTCCTCCAGGAGTGGAATCGTGGGGTGCAGGAACCCTAGCAGGTCCTCTCCCTGAGATGCACCACCATCACCCGTCGGGAGCAGCGCTGCGGTCCTGTCACTGCAGCCCATCTGCGCTCCTCACGCGCTCGCTGGGGTCATGTGCACGTTCCTGGGAATTAATCAGTTGCCACCTTTCCGCAGGAGCCCTTTCCGCAGGCCCTCCTGTGCCAGTTTGCCAGTCTCCTCTCTCTCTTTGTAGCGCTGTCTTTATTACAGGAGTCCTATCTGTAAAACCCTTTTCCCCATCTGTACCTCCATTTTCATTTTTTCTTAAATCCTCACCTGAGGTTTACTTATTGATTTTAGAAAGAGAGAGAGAGAGAGAGAGACATCAATGATGAGAGAGATTCACTGATCGGCTGCCTCCTGCACGCCCCACACGGGATCGAACCGTGACCTCCTGGTTCATAGGTCAATGCTCATCCACTGGGCGACCCCTGGTTTATTTTTATAAACAGACAATCCTCATTGTTTGGTGGAGGCTGTGTCCCTGGGGCAGTGACTGTACCTTGAACGGGATGAATCTGTATCTGTGCATCTAGACTCCTCTCGTCCCCGCGTCTGTCTGTCCTGTCCCTGAGCCACGACTGGAGCTGCAGTCTCCATCCACCCGGCCTCCTCATCCTGGCTCCTCGCGCCCGCTGTCCCTGGCCCGTCACATTTTAAACCAGCTTGTCAACATTTGTGAAAAACCTATGAGGATGTCGTTGGCCTTTTGAAAAGGGGAGAAGCCTGTCCTCTTCTCTATCCATGTGTCACTCTGTGTGAGACTGAGATTGTTAAATATTTGAAAGAACTCGTCAGAGACGCCGTCGGGGCCTCAACATCTCCCATGATTAGTGTGGCTCGTCTGGCAGCTGCAGCCGTCGCTGTCTTCCCAGTTCCTAGAGGGCCAGTTGTGTTTTTCAAGGGTTTATTCTTTAACTAAATTTTAAAGAATATCAGAGCTGTTCTAAGTTAGTGAAGATTTTAATTTCAAAAGAAATGCTCAAGAATCTTGGTCAAAGGAAATGGGCCTGGATTGTTCAGAGAACGGATGGTGATTTCTCAGAGTCGGCAAAGAAAGACAGCGTCCCTCCTGGAACAGCGCGAGGAAGAGCAGTGTCGCTGGTCCCAGCGTGCAGCAGTCCTCCCCTGTCACTGCGCGTGGCTCACACCTCGTTAAGTCCTTGTCAACGGGAAGGTAACATCACATAGGAGGTGGCATGGTCTAGATCAGCCGTGGGCAAACTACGGCCCACGGGCCGGATCCGGCCCGTTTGAAATGAATAAAACTAAAAAAAAAAAGACCGTGCCCTTTTATGTAATGATGTTTACTTTGAATTTATATTAGTTCACACAAACACTCCATCCAGGCTTTTGTTCCGGCCCTCCGGTCCAGTTTAAGAACCCATTGTGGCCCTCGAGTCAAAAAGTTTGCCCACCCCTGGTCTAGGCGCAGAGGGTGCATTTGGGAAAGAAAGGCTTGCAGCCCAGTGCAGTGGACAGGCAGCACGTCCTCACACCTGGACAGAAGGGTGGTTGGGGGACAAGAGAAAGGGGCTGGACCCAGAACCGTCAGCAGGTTCTCGGGTGACCGGGCGGGGGGGGGGGGAGGGATGGGGGGGTGCGGGGAGGGGACTTCTGGAAGCCCAGGCCCTCCCACACCCTCCCCACTGACTGTGTTTGCCTAAAGTTCAAGTTAGTCCTTGTCATAACCATGTTTCCTGTTTCATTAGCCCAGGTCCGTGCGCTTTAGCCAGAGCCAGAGCTGCACGCTCACTAGTGAGGCCCCTGGCCCCTCTCCCGCCTCCTACCCCGTGGGGCCAGCACAGCCTTGTGCTCCTAAGGCTCAGTGCTCCAAACACTAGGATGAGACACATGCTGCTCAAAGGCCACATGCTAGAAGGACATGCACAGACACAGGGACGCACCACAGCCTTCCCGCAATGCCGCGAGTCACTCCATCGCTGGGCCCCAAACAGAGACGGCCCGCGGAGACGCTCTGAAAACCTTCCAGGTCCAACATTCTCTGGTTCTGTTTCTGCCGACATCTAAGGGTTTCGGGTTCTTAAAGTACCTCTGTTATCTCATGACATCCCAATGCTCACATGGGAGTGGGCACACGTGGCATCGTCCAGACCAGGGGTTCACTGCGCACCTATGAATCTCAGAGTAACCACCCTGCCAGCAGCCGGAAGCCGGCTCTCAGGGAAGATGGGCTCTCAGGGCAGGTGGGCTGTCAGGGCAGGTGGGCTGTCAGGGTAGGTGGGCTCTCAGGGCAGGTGGGCTGTCAGGGCAGGTGGACTCTCAGGGCAGGTGGGCTGTCAGGGCAGGTGGGCTGTCAGGACAGGTTGGCTGTCAGGGCAGGTGGGCTGTCAGGGCAGGTGGGCTCTCAGGGTAGTTGTGCTGTCAGGGCAAATGGGCTCTCAGGGCAGGTGGGCTGTCAGGGCAGGTGAACTCTCAGGGCAGGTGGGCTCTCAGCAGGTGGGCTGTCAGGGCAGGTGGGCTCTCAGGGCAGGTGGGCAGTCAGGACAGGTGGACTCTAAGGGCAGGTGGGCTGCCAGGGCAGGTGGACTCTCAGGGCAGGTGGGCTGTCAGGGCAGGTGAACTCTCAGGGCAGGTGGGCTCTCAGCAGGTGGGCTGTCAGGGCAGGTGGGCTGTCAGGGTAGGTGGGCTCTCAGGGCAGGTGGGCTGTCAGGGCAGGTGGACTCTCAGGGCAGGTGGGCTGTCAGGGCAGGTGGGCTGTCAGGACAGGTTGGCTGTCAGGGCAGGTGGGCTGTCAGGGCAGGTGGGCTCTCAGGGTAGTTGTGCTGTCAGGGCAAATGGGCTCTCAGGGCAGGTGGGCTGTCAGGGCAGGTGGGCTGTCAGGGCAGGTGGGCTCTTAGGGCAGGTGGGCTGTCAGGGCAGGTGGGCTGTCAGGACAGGTGGGCTCTCAGGGCAGGTGGGCTCTCAGGGCAGGTGGGCTGTCAGGACAGGTGGGCTGTCAGGGCAGGTGGACTCTCAGGGTAGTTGTGCTGTCAGGGCAAATGGGCTCTCAGGGCAGGTGGGCTGCCAGGGCTGGTGGGCTGTCAGGGCAGGTGGGCTGTCAGGGCAGGTGAACTCTCAGGGCAGGTGGGCTCGTAGGGCAGGTGGGCTGTCAGGGCAGGGGGGCTCTCAGGGCAGGTGGGCTGTCAGGGCAGGTGGACTCTCAGGGCAGGTGGGCTGTCAGGGCAGGTGGGCTATCAGGGGAGGTGGGCTGTCAGGGCAGGTGGGCTGTCTTGGCAGGTGGGCTCTTAGGGCTGGTGGGCTGTCAGGGCACATGGGCTGTAAAGGCAGGTGGGCTGTCAGGGCAGGTGGACTCTCAGGGCAGGTGGGCTCTTAGGGCAGGTTGACTCTCAGGGCAGGTGGGTTCCTGGGCAGGTGGGCTGTCAGGGCAGGTGGGCTCTCAGGGCAGGTGGGCTGTCAGGCTAGGTGGGCTCTTAGGCAGGTGGGCTCTTAGGACAGGTGGACTCTCAGGGCAGGTGGGCTCTCAGGACAGGTGGCCTCTCACGGCATGTGGGCTCTCAGGACAGGTGGGCTGTCAGGGCAGGTGGGCTGTCAGGGCAGGTGGGCTGTCAGGGTAGTTGTGCTGTCAGGGCAAATGGGCTCTCAGGGCAGGTGGGCTGCCAGGTCTGGTGGGCTCTTAGGGCAGGTGGGCTGTCAGGGCAGGTGGGCTCTCAGGGCAGGTGGGCTGGCAGGGCAGGTGGGCTCTCAGGGCAGGTGGGCTCTCAGGGCAGGTGGGCTGTCAGGGCAGGTGGTCTCTCAGGGCAGGTGGGCTCTCAGGGCAGGTTGGCTGTCAGGGCAGGTGGGCTGTCAGGGCAGATGGGCTGCCAGGGCAGATGGGCTGTCAGGGCAGGTTTGCTGTCAGGGCAAATGGGCTCTCAGGGCAGGTGGGCTGTCAGGGCAGATGGGCTCTCAGGGCAGGTGGGCTGCCAGGGCAGGTGGGCTCTCAGGGCAGATGGGTTCTTAGTGCAGGTGGGCTCTCAGGGCAGGTGGGCTGTCAGGGCAGGTGGACTCTCAGGGCAGGTGGGCTCGTAGGGCAGGTGGGCTGTCAGGGCAAGTGGGCTGCCAGGGCAGGTGAGCTGTTAGGGCAGGTGGGCTGCCAGGTAGGTGGGCTGTCAGGACAGGTGGGCTGTCAGGGCAGGTGGGCTGCCAGGCAGTTGGGCTGTCAGGACAGGTGGGCTGTCAAGGCAGGTGGGCTGTCAGGGCAGGTGGGCTGCCATGGCAGGTGGGCTGTCAGGACAGGTGGGCTGTCAGGGCAGGTGGGCTCTCAGGGCAGGTGGACTGTCAGGGCAGGTGGGCTGTCAGGGCAGATGGGCTCTCAGGGCAGGTGGGCTGTCAGGGCAGGTGGGCTCTCAGGACAGGTGGGCTGTCAGGGCAGGTGGGCTCTCAGGGCAGGTGGACTCTCAAAGCAGGTGGGCTGTCAGGGCAGATTGGTTCTCAGGGCAGGTGGGCTGTCAGGGCAGGTGGGCTGCCAGGGCCGATGGGCTGTCAGGGCAAGTTTGCTGTCAGGGCAGTTGGGCTCTCAGGGCAGGTTGGCTGCCAGGGCAGTTGGGCTGTCAGGACAGGTTGGCTGTCAGGGCAGGTGGGCTGTCAGGGCAGGTGGGCTGTCAGGGTAGTTGGGCTGTCAGGGCAAATGGGCTCTCAGGGCAGGTTGACTCTCAGGGCAGGTGGGCTGCCAGGGCTGGTGGGCTCTCAGGGCAGGTGGACTGTCAGGGCAGTTGGGCTGTCATGGCAGATGGGCTGTCAGGGCAGGTGGGCTGTCAGGGCAGGTGGGCTCTCAGGGCAGGTGGGCTGCCAGGGCTGGTGTGCTCTTAGGGCAGGTGGGCTGTCAGGGCAAATGGGCTCTCAGGGCAGGTTGGCTGGCAGGTCCGAGAGGAGGACGGAGTTGAGGTAGGCAGGGTACCACCTCATAACCTGAAGTCGGAGAGGCTGGTGACACTGAGCAGGAGTTTCGTGTCAGTAAAGGAGCGAGAGTATGAAGGGTCTGTTAAGAGGGATAGCCAGGAGGAAGGGAGGGGGGACAGCTGTGGGGAACACGTGGGTGGAACCGCGGGTGGAACATGTTGGGGTGAGAGCCAGGGGGAACACATGGGTGGACAGCCGGGGGAACACGTGGGGAGGAACACGTGGGGGGAATATGTGGGGGAAACACGTGGGGGAACATGTGAGAGGACAGCCGGGGGAACACGTGTGTGGGGGGGGCATGTGGGGGGGACACTTGAGGGGACTGCTGGGGGAACACCTGGGGGGGACACGTGGGGGGAACATGTGAGGGGATTGCCGGGGAAACACGTGGGGGGGACACGTGGGGGACCAGCGGGGGGAAGAGGGCTGCTCCCCGAAGACTTGGAAGATGATGTGGTGGTAGTGGACGTGGGACACAAAACAAGTGTTCGTTGGATGTGGGAGACACTGAGAATGCACACAGGTAAACACGTGTGTGCGAACTGCTTCTCGCCAGCGGTTGCAACGGTGGCAAGGGGTCATTTGCAGAACTATTTCAAAAGTAACAACAGATTCAGAAGCGAGGTTCAGAAACATGCCCTGGTGCAAGGATTGCATCCGAAAGGAGGTTTCCAGGCAAACACAGCAGCGGCGTGAGCAGCACACACAGCCTGGCACGTCTAGTGCGCTGGTGGCATCGCAAGGACACCTGTGCTGTATCTCCCCGACACAGGATGGACGGTGATGTCACCTTTCTAAAAAATGATTTTCCTTTCCAGTTACAATCGACATACGATGCCGTATTGGTCCCAGGTGTTTAGCCCGGGGTGGGCATTGTGTGACCCACTAAGTGATCACCCCATAGACCTGGTGCCACCTGGCACCGAGCAGTTACTGCGGCCTTTTCTCTGAGGGTCACGACACGATTTCCTGCATCGTGTGCACCTTCCACGGCCTCTCCTGTGGCTGACACCTGAGCTTCCTGCCTCCTGCGACAATGGGTGATTCAGGCTGGGAACAGGGCCCTGTGTTCTGCCAAACCCGCTGTTGGTTGAGCGAGACAGCGAGAGGCTGAGCTAGCGAAGGCTGCCACTTCGGGACTGTGGGCCCAGTGACAGCATGGGCAGGACCATGTCCCCACGGCAGGCCCCCAGCACTGGTGCGGCCGTCCTAGGGCACAGGCGCTGAGCCTGGGCCCTCCCCGGGCTGCAGAGCCCGACTCGTCCTCACCCAGGTGTTCCGCCGATGCGTGACGTCTGCCGACCCATTGCTGGGCGCAGAGCTGTATGGTTGCCCTGGCCCAGCACCCAGCCTCATGCAGGGCATGCCTCTCTGTCCATATTTGTTGATCTGGGCTAAAGTGTCTGGCCTGCTGTTTGGGTAGTTTGGTGGGACAAGCTGTTTTCAGAAAAGCATGCCAAGCTGGCCACCCTTGGAGAGCCGCTGTGTCCTTTGTTTACGCCTTTGCAAACCTCTCCTTGCCCTGCTGCAGAGGCCCTGGGGGTGCTGGAGCAATAATGGCAGGTTACCTGGCCAAGCGCAGGTGAGAGGAGCCAGAGGGGCAAACCTGCCATCAGGAGTTTGATGAGAGTCATTGGAAACCAAAGTTTGGTGTCAGAGGCTGAGCTGGGCACAATGACACCTCCACTGTGAACGCATGGCGGGTGACCGGGACTTGCCTTCCCGGGTCTTGTCCGGAGGCTCGGTGCTCACTGGAAGGCGTCGCAGACCATCAGTTACCTTAACCCGCCTGCCGCCGTTGTCGGGATCAGGAGACATGGCATGTAGGCAGCAGTCACTGTCCACACAGCGTAAGGACCACCTGCTCGCTCTGTGATGTGTGGGCGCCCAGCCCACGCCCGTGTGGCCCGTGTGGCCTGAGCCCTGGAGCGGGAGAGTGTGACGATCAGCTCCAGGGTGGGAGTCTGGCTGTGCGCTGGGACAGCAAGGGCATCGGACAAGGAACTGGGCAGATCTGGGTGGAGTTCAGCTCATGCTTCCTGGCTTTTTTCGGCTGGCTCCCTCGGACCTGGGCACATGCATGGAGCGGCGGTGACAGCAAAGGACCGTGCCGGGCCTGGCACATGTCCTCCCCAGCTCCGTGACGGGTGGTGGCAGCAGTCGCACCACCGAGCACAGTGACGGGCTTACGTGGGGACCGTGGGGCATCATCAGGGGGATGTGATGTCGGCAGCGAGGGGGGTCAGGAAACAGTTCAGGAGCCTGGGCAGTGGTGGGAAAAGTTGCTCCTGCCTCTCAGGTGGGGGCCTTGAGGCGCCTGGCAGCTTCAGGCGGGGCAGAGGGTGGGTGGGGGGGGGCACCGTGGGGGGCCCAGGTCAGAGCGCCTGCAGGAGCTGAACCTAAGATGGTCCGGAGTGTGGTTGGGAGACCAGATTATCCGCTTCTAGCCATTCCTCTGACCCTGAGTCTTTTTTTCACTCTAGTCTAGTTTTCCATCTCATTTTGCATTTGCCCTGAGACATGAGGACACTGGAATTTCCCAGGTTTATTGGGGTTCCACACCAGTGACACCTGCTCCCTTCGATGGGCCAGGAGCACTGAACCCCAGTGAGCAGGCCAGTGCTGGAGGCCCATCAGGAGAGCGTGCATGTTGTTGCGGAGGCCCAGGGGTGCTGCTCGGTGGCCAGCACAACCCTATCACTTCTTTTAGGTTATAATCTTCCCGAACGCAGTGATTTCGTTCCAGTTTATAAAAATCCTACGTAGCATTTGGCACAGGGACCTGTAAGTGAATATTCAGTACATACATGTTTACTCTTTAAAAAAAAAGTTTAATTTCATTTATGTATTTTCTTTTCTTTTTCCCATCATCATTTACCTGCCACCCCACCCCGTGCTCCCCACCACCTGCAGTCACCATGGCCCCGAGTGCTCTCTCTTTTCTTTCATTCCCTGCGCCCACCTCGGGGATGGAGGAGATGTGACTTGGGTGTTGAACACACACTACAGTGCACAAAGGGTATGTGTGAAACTGAACCCCTAAAACCTGAATAATTTTATGGCCCGATGTCACCCCAATCCCTTACAATAAAAGGCCAGAGGCCATAAGCATCATGACCAGAACGACCGCTCAACCAGTCGCTGTGAGGTGCACTGAGCACCTCTCAGTCCCTCCCCTGCAGCCCACAGGCTCTGATCACAGCAAAGCAGGTGGCAGGTGGGCGGGCACTGAGCTGCAGCAGGCTACTGCGCTCAATTGCGTGTGCTGGGCCTCTAGTAACTTTAACAAAAGGGAAGTCTTACAGCAGATGCTGGGACCCTGTGGGCAGTGCTTCTGTCTGGCAACCTGGCCTTCTGCTTCCTCAGAGCTGGACCGACCCCAAGCCCCGCCCCTGTACCATCAGGCCTGCAGCTCTCCCCGTCCTCCCGGTTCTCCCCGTCCTCCCAGGTCTCCCCGTCCTCCCGGTTCTCTCCGTCCTCTCGGTTCTCCCCATCCTCCCGGCTCTCCCCGTCCTCGCGGTTCTCCCCGTCCTCCCGGTTCTCCCCGTCCTCCCGGCTCTCTTCGTCCTCCTGGCTCTCCCCGTCCTCCCGGCTCTCCCCGTCCTCGCGGTTCTTCCTGTCCTCCCGGTTCTCCCGTCCTCCCGGTCTCCCCGTTATCCCGGTTCTCTCCGTCCTCTCGGTTCTCCCCATCCTCCCGGCTCTCCCCGTCCTCGCGGTTCTCCCCGTCCTCCCGGTTCTCCCCGTCCTCCCGGCTCTCTTCGTCCTCCTGGCTCTCCCCGTCCTCCCGGCTCTCCCCGTCCTCGCGGTTCTTCCCGTCCTCCCGGTTCTCCCGTCCTCCCGGTCTCCCCGTTATCCCGGTTCTCTCCGTCCTCCCGGTTCTCTCCGTCCTCTCGGTTCTCCCCGTCCTCCCGGCTCTCCCCGTCCTCCTGGCTCTCTCCGTCCTCCCGGTTCTCCCCGTCCTCCCGGTCTCCCCGTTATCCCGGTTCTCTCCGTCCTCCCGGTTCGCCCCGTCCTCCCGGTCTCCCCGTTATCCCGGTTCTCTCCGTCCTCTCGGTTCTCCCCGTCCTCCCGGCTCTCCCCGTCCTCCCGGCTCTCTCCGTCCTCCCGGCTCTCTCCGTCGTCCCGGTTCTCTCCGTCCTCCCGGTTCTCTCCGTCCTCTCGGTTCTCCCCGTCCTCCCGGTTCTCCCCGTCCTCCCGGTTCTCCCTGTCCTCCCGGCTCTCCCCGTCCTCCCGGCTCTCCGCGTAGTCCCGGTTCTCTCCGTCCTCTCGGTTCGCCCCGTCCTCCCAGGTCTCCCCGTCCTCCCGGTTCTCCCCGTCCACCCGGTTCTCACCATCCTCTCAGGTCTGCCTGTCATCCCGGCTCTCTCCGTCCTCCTGGCTCTCCCTGTCCTCCCAGTTCTCCCCATCCTCCCGGCTCTCTCTGTCCTCCCGGCTCTCTCCGTCCTCCAGGTTCTCTCCATCCTCCCGGCTCTCCCTGTCCTCCCAGTTCTCCCCGTCCTCCCGGTTCTCCCTGTCCTCCAGGCTCTCTCCATCCTCCCGGTTCTCCCCGTCCTCTCAGGTCTGCCTGTCCTCCCAGCTCTCTCCGTCCTCCCGGCTCTCTCCTTCCTCCAGGTTCTCTCCATCCTCCCGGCTCTCTCCGTCCTCCCGGCTCTCTCCGTCCTCCCGGTTCTCTCCGTCCTCTCGGTTCTCCCCGTCCTCCCAGGTCTCCCCGTCCTCCCGGTTCTCTCCGTCCTCTCGGTTCTCCCCGTCCTCCCGGCTCTCTCCATCCTCCCGGTTCTCCCCGTCCTCCCGGTTCTCCCCGTCCTCTCAGGTCTGCCTGTCCTCCCGGCTCTCTCCGTCCTCCCGGCTCTCCCTGTCCTCCCAGTTCTCCCCGTCCTCCCGGTTCTCCCCGTCCTCCCGGCTCTCTCCGTCCTCCCGGCTCTCTCCGTCCTCCCGGTTCTCTCCGTCCTCCCGGCTCTCCACGTCCTCTCGGTTCTCCCCGTCCTCCCGGCTCTCTCCGTCCTCTCGGTTCTCCCCGTCCTCCCGGCTCTCTCCGTCCTCTCGGTTCTCCCCGTCATCCCGGCTCTCTCCGTCCTCTCGGTTCTCACCGTCCTCCCGGCTCTCTCCGTCCTCCCGGTTCTCCCCGTCCTCCCGGCTCTCTCCGTCCTCTCGGTCTCTCCGTCCTCTCGGTTCTCCCCGTCCTCCCAGGTCTCCCGTTCTCCCAGGTCTCCCCATCCTCCCGGCTCTCTCCCTCCTCCCAGGTCACCCGTTCTCCCAGGTCTCCCCGTCCTCCCCGGTCTCCCTGTCCTCCCAGGTCTCCCGTTCTCCCAGGTCTCCCCATCCTCCCGGCTCTCTCCGTCCTCCCGGTTCTCCCCGTCCTCCCAGGTCTCCCCGTCCTCCCGGTTCTCCCCGTCCTCCCGGTTCTCTCCGTCCTCCCGGCTCTCACCGTCCTCCCGGTTCTCTCCATCCTCCCGGCTCTCTCCGTCCTCCCGGCTCTCCCCGTCCTCCCGGCTCTCTCCGTCCTCCCGGCTCTCTCTGTCCTCCCGGCTCTCTCTGTCCTCCCGGTACTCTCCGTCCTTCCGGCTCTCTCCATCCTCCCGGCTCTCTCTGTCCTCCCGGTTCTCCCCGTCCTCCCGGCTCTCTCCGTCCTCCCGGTTCTCCCCATCCTCCCGGCTCTCTCCGTCCTCCCGGTTCTCCCCATCCTCCCGGCTCTCTCTGTCCTCCCGGTTCTCCCCGTCCTCCCGGCTCTCCCCGTCCTCCCGGTTCTCCCCGTCCTCCTGGCTCTCCCCGTCCTCCCAGGTCTCCCCGTCCTCCCGGCTCTCTCCGTCCTCCCGGTTATCCCCGTCCTCCTGGCTCTCCCCATCCTCCCAGCTCTCCCCGTCCTCCCAGCTCTCTCCGTCCTCCCGGCTCTCCCCGTCCTCCCGGTTCTTCCCATCCTCCCGGCTCTCCCCGTCCTCCCGGTTCTCCCCGTCCTCCCGGCTCTCCCCGTCCTCCCAGGTCTCCCCGTCCTCCCGGCTCTCTCCGTCCTCCTGGTTCTCCCCGTCCTCCCGGCTCTCCCCATCCTCCCTGCTCTCCCCGTCCTCCCAGCTCTCTCCGTCCTCCCGGCTCTCCCCGTCCTCCCGGTTCTCTCCATCCTCCCGGTTCTCTCCATCCTCCCGGCTCTCTCCATCCTCCCGGCTCTCTCCATCCTCCCGGTTCTCCCCATCCTCCCGGCTCTCCCTGTCCTCCCGGCTCTCTCTGTCCTCCCGGTTCTCTCCATCCTCCCGGTTCTCTCCATCCTCCCGGCTCTCTCCATCCTCCCGGCTCTCTCCATCCTCCCGGTTCTCCCCATCCTCCCGGCTCTCCCTGTCCTCCCGGCTCTCTCTGTCCTCCCGGTTCTCTCCATCCTCCCGGTTCTCTCCATCCTCCCGGCTCTCTCCATCCTCCCGGCTCTCTCCATCCTCCCGGTTCTCCCCATCCTCCCGGCTCTCCCCATCCTCCCTGCTCTCTCTGTCCTCCCGGTTCTCTCCGTCCTCCCGGCTCTCTCCATCCTCCCGGCTCTCTCTGTCCTCCCGGTTCTCTCCGTCCTCCCGGTTCTCCCCACCCTCCCGGCTCTCTCCTTCCTCCCGGCTCTCTCCATCCTCCCGGTTCTCCCCGTCCTCCCGGCTCTCCCCGTCCTCCCGGTTCTCTCCGTCCTCCCAGCTCTCTCCATCCTCCCGGCTCTCTCTGTCCTCACGGTTCTCCCCATCCTCCCGGCTCTCTCCGTCCTCCCGGCTCTCTCCATCCTCCCGGTTCTCCCCGTCCTCCCGGCTCTCTCCGTCCTCCCGGCTCTCCCCATCCTCCCGGCTCTCTCCGTTCTCCCGGCTCTCTCCATCCTCCCGGTTCTCCCCGTCCTCCCGGCTCTCCCCGTCCTCCCGGTTCTCTCCGTCCTCCCAGCTCTCTCCATCCTCCCGGCTCTCTCTGTCCTCCCGGTTCTCCCCGTCCTCCCGGCTCTCCCCGTCCTCCCGGTTCTCTCCATCCTCCCGGTTCTCTCCATCCTCCCGGCTCTCTCCATCCTCCCGGTTCTCCCCATCCTCCCGGCTCTCCCTGTCCTCCCGGCTCTCTCTGTCCTCCCGGTTCTCCCCATCCTCCCTGCTCTCTCTGTCCTCCCGGCTCTCTCTGTCCTCCCGGTTCTCTCCGTCCTCCCGGCTCTCTCCATCCTCCCGGCTCTCTCTGTCCTCCCGGTTCTCCCCATCCTCCCGGCTCTCTCCGTCCTCCCGGCTCTCTCCATCCTCCCGGTTCTCCCCGTCCTCCCGGCTCTCCCCGTCCTCCCGGCTCTCTCCGTCCTCCCGGCTCTCTCCATCCTCCCGGTTCTCCCCGTCCTCCCGGCTCTCTCCGTCCTCCCTGCTCTCTCCATCCTCCCGGCTCTCTCTGTCCTCCCGGTTCTCCCCATCCTCCCGGCTCTCTCCGTCCTCCCGGCTCTCTCCATCCTCCTGGTTCTCCCCGTCCTCCCGGCTCTCTCCGTCCTCCCAGTTCTCCCCGTCCTCCCGGCTCTCCCCATCCTCCCGGTTCTCCCCGTCCTCCCGGCTCTCCCCGTCCTCCCGGCTCTCTCCGTCCCCCCGGGTCTCCCCGTCCTCCCGGCTCTCCCCGTCCTCCCGGCTCTCTCCGTCCTCCCGGCTCTCTCCATCCTCCTGGTTCTCCCCGTCCTCCCGGCTCTCTCCGTCCTCCCAGTTCTCCCCGTCCTCCCAGCTCTCTCCGTCCTCCCGGTTCTCCCCGTCCTCCCGGCTCTCCCCGTCCTCCCGGCTCTCTCCGTCCCCCCGGGTCTCCCCGTCCTCCCGGCTCTCCCCGTCCTCCCGGTTCTCTCCATCCTCCCGGCTCTCTCCATCCTCCCGGTTCTCCCCGTCCTCCCGGCTCTCCTTATCCTCCCGGTTCTCCCTGTCCTCCTGGCTCTCCCCGTCCTCCCAGTTCTCCCCGTCCTCTCAGGTCTGCCTGTCCTCCCGGGTTTCCACCATCACAGCCCCTCCCTCAGCTCCATCCACGTGGACAACTGACCATCCACCGACCAACCACTTTTACTTAAGGGAAATTTTATTGAACCAAAATGAAAGTTAGATGTCATTGGGAGTATTCTCAGAAATCACTTTTATGGAAAATGTTAGAACTATAAAAAGAATCTATAGTGGCCCTAGCCAGTTTGGCTGAGTGGAGAGAGTGTCAGCCGGTGGACTGAAGGGCCCCAGGTTCTATTCTTTTCAGGGCACATGTCCGTCTTGCAGGCTCATGCAGGAGGCAGCCGATCAATGATCTCTCTCATTACTGATGTTTCTGTCTCTCTCTCCCTCTCCCTTCCTCTCTGAAATCAATAAAAATATTAAAAAAAATAAGTAAAGAAATAAAAACAATCTGTGGCACAGGCTTTACAGTACTATAATTTATGCTATTTTTTTCTTTAGAGAGATTATAAAATTCTATTTACATGATAATTTTCAAAAATATTCTGGCAAGAAACATTTGAGAATAATATATTTCACCAATATCTATTTAAAGATAGAGCTGAAAATAAAGACAATTTAAAACCTAATTACAAGGATATCTCATGAAATCCTTTTTAAAAACTAAGGACAAAATCATTTCCTTTTCCGAAAGTGAAATATAAGCTACTTTGATTATAATTATGCTGCTACTGATTAGTAAAAGGATGTCACTAGAACCAAAATTAAACTTTCTGGAAAGTTCCACTTCCTATTTCAAATTAAAAAAATGTTTGAACACCCTCTCTTTGTTTTGTTTTTGTGTGTGTGCTTCCCTCCTTTTGTTCTTTATCATAAGGCTTCCTGTGCTGGGGTTCTCTAAGACAGCTGTGTGCTTTCTGCTTTGAACAGAAGGGGTGACCACCTAGATTTGGGGTGACTAGATTTTGCGGGTGCATCAGCTGCTCGGTGGTCTCTGCTGGGAACCCACAGCCACGTGACTTTCCATTTCATCTCATGTCTGTGGGCTGGTCACAGCAGGCACGGTGTGAACCCTCAGCTCTTCCTTCTCTGGAAACCCTCTTCCATTTCCTCACGATGAAGGGAGGCCTTTCATCAGCATCCAGATAGCATCCTGGAGGCAACACAGCACAGGGCCTCGCCAGCCGGCTCCTTAGACAAGCCGTTTCCTGTCCCTGCATCTCAGCTTCAGTACTGTCTCCTTCACCTGCCACCTCCCAACACAGTCACACCCTCTTCACAAACCCGTCTCAGACCGAGTGCCCTCCTCCTCTGTTCCCACACCCCACCGATTCTAAGCCCCCCTTTCTCCGACTTCTGACAAGTGTCTTACCATCGAGGCCACCAGTGACCTGCACTCGGCCTGAGCCAGCAGCCTCGTGGTGCCTGCTGCACCCTGGCCTTCAGCTCTGTGCACCCCGACGTGCTGCAGTCTCTCGGAGCCGCTCTCAGCCCCGCAGGCTGCCTCACTGTTGTCAGTGAGGTGAGCTGATGACAATCCTGGCGTCAGTGTCCACAGGCAGCAGCCAGCGCAGCGGCCCTTGGAAAGAACAGCAGCAGAGAGCAAGGGAGCCGCGGTCTTGCATCCACACCTGCCCCTGTCTGAGCTTTCACAGGCCTCCCTATCTCCCTGCGACATGGCTGATCACAGGAGAACCGTCCCGACCAGACACTAGGTCACAGCGATGTGAGGAAGGCAATCTAGTGTTCTGTGGAAAGTGTGTTCATGCATGCATTTGCGTGTGTGAATGTACATGTGCGTGCACATGTGTACACAGGCGTGCAGACCTGCACATGTGTATGTTCTTTGCATGCACGTGTGTGCATGGATGTGTGTGTGTGTGTGTGCGCGTTTGCACTCACACCACACATGTTCTCCCCCTTTGGGAGGGCTAGCACCTGGGTGTGTAACAGGCGTCTTGTATGGTAACAGCGACGTGGTGCCCACGCTGCAGCTCAGGCTCAGTGGTCGGCTCAAGCCGCTTGCAGGGGTTTTCCCCGAAGCTGTGAGAACTGACAGTTGACTCCTGTGCGCACACGCTGCGCTGCCCAGAGCAGAGAGGAGGTGCTCACTCCTGTGCTGAGTGGTTCTCACCGAATTGGGGTGACATCCAAAGAGATGCCGTCAGCTGTCAGCCGCAAAGCTTGGCTTGTGCCCGTGACTAAAACAACTTCATTTTCTGAAAAATTTGAACGCCCTGACCTTGGAGATATTCCAGGATTTGGTAGTTCCACGGCCACCGCCACTCCCTGTGCCAGCCACCCCCGCCCGCGCTCACGCCCTGGGCCGGAGTCTGTCCTCAGCACAGAAACAGGAGGGATCCTGTTCGAACCTGAGTTCCACCGTGTCAATTTCTGCTCAAAAATTTTTAGTGATTTTTCATCTCCCTCAGAGTAGAAACTAACACTTTTTAAATTTTTTTTTTAATTTTATTTCAGAGAGAAGAAGGGAAGGAGAGATGGAAACATCAATAATGAGAGAGAAACAGATTGGCCGCCTCCTGCATGCCCCTTACTGGGATCGAGCCTGAAACCCAGGCATGTGCCCTGACAGGGAATCAAACTTCAAGCTCCTGGTTCATAGGTCAATGTTCAACCCTTGAGCCACACGGGCCGGGGGAAGCCGACGTTCTCAACGTCCTTCAAGGCTCTCACCCTGGGCTCCCATTAGGTGGCCCAGCGCCTCAGCTCTTCAATCAGCTCTCCTTCCCTCCATGAGTCCTTCTCTTTCTGACTGTCCTGCTGCTAGTCCGCACAGCCCCCAACGTCCCAGCCCCGCTTTTAGCACAAACCTTCTCCTTCGCAGGAGCACCACCTGGTGTGCTCAACATTTCCATCATTTGCCTTGTCCATTGTCTTCCTCCCCGACTCGAACATAATCCTCACAAGGCTTTTCATCACTTAGTGTTTTTATTCACGTCCATGTGATTCCCGGAACCTAGAGGAGAAGCACTTAACAGTTCTTGGCACAAAACATGGGATCTACCATCTTGTGTTGAATGAATGCAAACAACGCAAAGCGCTCCATGACCACTTCAGGCACAGATGGTCTTTCTCACAATCTGAGTAATGCATAAATGGCACAAAATAAATGTAGTTGAGAAAAATTATACAAATCAAAACCAAAGGGAGAGTTATAGAAAGAAGTCAAGCCAGAGGGAACTCCTTACTCTATTCCTCAACAAGACGTTGCCCAAGCCTGAAGGCACATTCCCAGAAGGACCTCCTTTCGGCCATGCGTTGGGGGCGTGAGGGCGGGCGGCCTGAGCCCTCCTTCCTGGAGCCGGGCCTGCAGCTGCGCAGCGGTCGCCTAGGGCGCTGACCTGTGCGCAGTCATCCTGTCCCGCCACGGCTGCACGTGGGGTTGAGCCGGCCTGAGTCTGAGGTTTAGCTCTGCTGCTGACCATCAACTTGGGAAGTCACTTAACCACCGAGAGCTTCAGGTTCCACACACACACACACACACACACACACACACACACACGTGTGTTACATGGATGCATGTACTACTTTGGGGAGAGTTAAAGGAGATACCTGCTATTTAAAGCACTTAGCAAGAGCCTGGACATTTGTGAGGGATCAGGCAGTTTTACCTATTAATATGGCCAGCTGAGCTGTGAAACAGAAAGGCTTTCTAAGGACTTTAGCAGAAGGTCCTCGAAATGGGTGACAACGCCTGGGTGGGTGCGGGCATGGGCGCGGCGTGAGTCAGTGAGGTGCGGCCCCTTGACTTACACGGAGAGCTTGGGGTCAGCCTCGGGCGGGAGGCGGGCTAAGATGCATGTAAGTCCGCGAACAATTGGTCAGACTTACGTGTCCTTTTACTGCCCTGTCGGCAGGAGGGATGAACCAGAGTTTGGGACTGTGAGGAGATGAGAGCAGGGCTAATTAGCAATACAGATGGTGAGCCCTCGGGGGCTGTGGGCCTGGAGAGGAAAGGCAGAGAGAGGAAGCCGCCCTTCGAAAGCCGCCCGGGCCTGCCAGCGTCTCTGCGGCTGCGATCGGCCCGCAGTTCTGCTTGGGAAGCTCAACTGAGACGCAGGGTCCCCGGCACCTCCGTCCAGGGCTTGATTGGCAAGGTGCTCCGAGCAGCATCCCGGGGCTGAGCAGCGTCTTGGACGGAGCCGTGCTCAGGTGCCACTGGACAGCTCTGTTCATGACTGTGGAGGCCTGACAGTCTGTGTCGTCAGAGCAGAAGGAAGCCCTTCGTGAAACACTGCCGGGTTAGGCAGAGGGGGCCCCACATCTTAGCCTGGCTCCTTCGCGCATTTCCCCCCAGGGTGTCTCAAAGCCACGTGGGAGCTTTAACAAATCTTGTCTATAAAACACAGCCTACCAGGTCATGACAAAGGCCAGGTGTCCCAGCCCCTGCCATCGCTGGACCCCTGGGGTGACAGGTGCGGGGGCAGCGAGGTGGTCAGACGTGGGAAGGAGCCCCGGTGGGAGCGCCGAGGAGCCTGAGCAGCTGTGTGGCTGCGCTCACTGATGCCCTGGGCAGGTCCCCCACCTCCAGTTTTCTGACATGTAAACCTCATTCACAGCCACTCACGTGATGTGATGAATGTCACCTGTCCCAGAGCGGCCACTCAGGATGCAACAGACCAGACCCCAGGGAGGGAAACTCCAATGGGACGGGCACGTGTGAAGCAATGAAGTGCATCCTATGGTATTGATTTACAGTTCACTGTATTTTAGGTCTTATATTTGGTCTACATCATCTGTTAAGTTACAAGGCATATGAAGCTGTTATCTAACAAGTGATACATTGCAGATAATATAGAATGAAATTAGAATAAAATGTCTTCTAAACATCACAAATGGCCTAAGCATTGAAATATCTAAAAGCCTTTTGAAAAATACCACGTTTCTCTGTAAAGCAAACCACCTGGCGGGTCGCAGGGCAGGTGGGCTAACATCCAGCTCCCCGGGTCAGCGCCTCCGGCCCTGGCTGTGGAGTGGCCCGACTGCTTAGACCCACACCCTCCGAGGGCCCGGAACTCTCACCAGTGGAGCTGGACGCAGGGAGCACCTGGCGGGGTTCTGCTGGCACAGGTGCTGTGGCCGCGGTTTGCTGGCTGGAGCTGGTGGGTTCCTGAGGTTCCTCCTGCCCTCACAGTGTCGCCCCCTGTGGGTGCACAGTCTCTGCTGAAACAATGATTGGCCACAGGGTGACTCCTGGGGGACGGGTCTGTGCCCCCGCCCCAGCTCCCTGCGGCCTTCACAGTGGCCTCTCTTCCTTCTCCAAGTGAATGAGGCAGGAAGCAGCTGCGGGCAGCCAGCTCCTCTGCTCTTTCTGGGGAACATCTGCGTGCCCAGAAGAGTTATGTAAGTTTCTCTTCTGCATGACAATGGAGCTAATGACGCTATTTATTTCACATCAGTTTGAAAAGTTGTTTCCGTTCTCCCTGCAGATCCACAGGCGCCCCACGCTCCCACACACATTTTAGAACAGGAGCATCTGGAGGGAGCACGGGCTGGGTCATGTGACCAAAAGGAAACCGGTGGGAACTCAGACTGAGAATCCGGCCGACTGTCCATACCAAGCCCCTCCTCGCACTTCCACCGTCTCCTCCTACCGCGGGTCTGCGCTTCCAGGCAAAGCGCGTCTGCGCGAAGCAGGAGCCGGGACTGCCCGCGGGAGGTGTGCACGCGTGGCCCTACTGGACGGTCCCTGTGGGTCAGCCATAGCAAGCGCAGGAACGCCACCCTTAGGCTCCTGCCGCTTCGGGGGTTCCCTGAAAACCCATGCATGCGCTGCAGCGCACTGACTGCCCGCCCCCAGGAGGGCGACTGAGGTGCCTGGGGCTCCCTCCTCATTCCTGTGAGTCTCTCCCACCCTCTGCCCCCACAGGCATCTGAAGGACCACACAGAGAGAATCTAAACTTAATGGTGATACTGACTTTTCCCAAAGATGTTTCAGGAAACAACCTGGTGGATAAGAGAACAAAACAATTCCAAACATTTGCATGAAATGAGCTCACATGTCATGTAGCCTAGTTTCCCGTGAATGAAGACATGGGCCAGGAGCCGCGGGAGTGGGCGCTGCGTGAATCCATGTGTTTCCGGTTAGGCCGCTTTCTTTAACTTCAGGGCTGCCGAGACGGAGACAGGATGAAGGGGCTGCTGAGTTCACACCTTTGTGAAGTCAGGGAACAGGCGGCCCCCAGAGATGGAGGCCGGCGTGTTGATGCCCAAACCAGGGTGGCACGGATGGTGGACTGAGGTGTGGGTGCTGAGTCGGGGACCCACAGTGGCCCTACCCCCAGAGAACGGGGGCAGAAAGCGGTTTTGAAGTTTGAAGGAATCATGGAGAGAGTGGTTTTCTTGGAAAAGAATAGGGTGGGCTTCACACTGTCCTGAGCCCCAACGTCATAGGCAAGAGTCAGGGTGTTCAGAGGTACATTTTTGGGAGGGAGAGAGGAAATGCACAGCTTTCCCAACACCCGAGGAGGGTCTGTGCCCCTCACAGTGTGCCGTGCCCCAGGTGCACAGGAAGCGCCGGTGGGCTGCCACTGCCCTGGCCCCTGGCCGCGCTCACCTCTGTGCACGCGTGCCCGAGGTGCGTGACCCTCTCTGCCCAGGCCGGCCCAGGGCCCAGCGATGCCATGTGAGGATGGCAATGCCCAGCCGCGGTGGCCCTTGCCCTGCTGGGCAGCGTCCCACCTCCTCTCTGCAGGAGCTGGGACGTGGGGCCTGGGACCCGCTGCCTGTGAGCCCAGCGCGGGGCCTCACGCCACACATGGGGAGTGGGCCGGCTGGCGCTGGCCTCGCTGCATCTCAGTGCTGCCCTAAGGCTGTGCCCCTCCAGCCGGGAGCTCACAAACTGGGCGGAGCCATGCCAACCATGGAGACGCTCGAACTCGCTGCCATTCTTTAAGGGGGTGATGGCAGTGGGCGTTTGGGAATGCCTGGGGGGCTCAGGCAGACACAGAATTTAAGCAGAAGGTCTGCTGGCAGCACCTGTCCTCCCCATCCCCCACTCTCCCCCCCCCGCCCCCCCCCCCCCCCCGGCACCACGGGGTCACCCAGCTGCACCGTCAAGGAGATACCCCTGCAGGGTCAGCCCTGCTTGTGGGACTGGCTCAGGAGGGCTGGCCCTGGCGTGCTCACCACCTTGCAGGTGGCTCTGTGCCCTCGGGGCTGCCTCTGAGCCGGCGGGGAGTTGGGGGCCAGGCCTCTGCAGCTGGGGGAGGGAGGCCCGGAGCGGGAATGTGTTTGCTTCAGCGATTGCCTGGGCAGCCGCTGGTCTCAGCTGGCACGTCTGGGAGAGGAGGAGGCGGGAGCAGGACAGTGACCGCTTAGGGTCCAGTCGAGTCAGAGGAAACAGTGACATGATGATGAGGGTGCTCCTCCCAGTCTCAGGCTGGACGGTCCCCCCTCCCCCCTCCCCCGGCCAGCAGGAGCGCCAGTGTCCCGGCCATGGCAGCTGCCGCAGGTGCTCCAAGTGGCCTGAGCCCTGCCTGCAAAGCCTGCAGCTCAGTCCCAAGCCCCGACTTAGGGAGACGCCCAGCGAAGCCTGATGCACCCGGAAGGGACGGTGCTTCCGAGGAAGGGAGCGCGCAGGTGCCCACGGAGGCCGCACTCTCGCTCCAGGCAAAGGTCCTGCGTCAGCTTCTCTGAAACTCCAGGCACTGACACAGGTCACTTCAGCCGCCCTGGCTGGTGATGGGAGGACCCAGCTGGCCGGGGCCTCGAGAGCCCGCCTGGCGGATGGTCAGTAAGTTATGGAGAGCCTTCCCGTCTCGGGAGCCTCTGCTCTCCCCTCAGCCCCTGAGCTGGACCCTTTAATCACTGTGGTGGCTCCTCTCTGGCTGTCCAACCTTGCAGGACCCGCCCCCACTGTGGAGATGACCACGGATCCCGTGACACTGACAGAGCGGCCTTGGGGTGCAGGGAGCCCACCGCCGGTAGGGATGCAACATGCTAGCGTTGCCATGGATCTGTGTGCCTGTCTCCCTCAGTCCCATGCTCTTGGTTATGGTGGCTCTGCAGTATAATTTGAAGTCAGGCAGCATGGTACCTCCAGCTTAGTTCTTTTTGCTCGGGATTGCTTTGGTTATTTGGGATCTTTTGTGGTTTCATACAAATCTGATGATTCCTCGTTCTACTTATTTTAAAAAATGACATTGGGATTTTGATGGAGATTGCATTAAATCTGTACATTGCTTTGGGTAATATGGCCAATTTAACAAGGTTGATTCTTTCAATTCATGAACATGGAATAGTTTTCCATTTTGTTGTGTCTTTTCAATCTCTTTTAATAATGCTTTTTAATTTTCAGTATATCAGTCTGTTATGTTCTTTGTTAAGTTTGTTCCTAGTTTTTTATTCTTTTGGTTGCAATTGCAAAAGGAATTTTTTTTTTCTCATTTCTCTTTCTGAAGTGTTGTTATTAGTATACAAGAAGGCAATGGATTTTTGCACATTGATTTTGTATCCTGCAACTTGACTGTATTTGTTTATTGTTTCTAATAGTTTTGTGGTGGAGTCTTTAGGGTTTTCTATATACAGAATCATGTCATCTGCAAAAAGTGACAGTTTGACGTCTTCCTTCCCAGTTGGATGCCTTGTATTTCGTTCTCTTGCCTCGTTGCTCTGGCGAGGCCTCCCAGCGCTGTGCTGTGACAGTGGTGAGAGCGGACACCCTTGTCTTGTTCCTGACATTAGAGGAAAAGCTTTCCGTTTTCACCGCTGAGTATCAGATTAGCTGAAGGTTTATCATATATGGCCTTTATTATGTTGAGGTATTTTCCTTTTATTCATAGTTTATTGAGTGTTTTAATCATAAATGGATGCTGAATCTTATCAAATGCTTTTCTGCATGTTGATAAGTTCATATGATTTTTATCCTTTGTTTTGCTAATGTGGTGTATTATGCTGATTGATTTGCATATGTGGAGCCATCCTTGTGCCCCTGGAATGAACCCACTTGACCCTGATGTATTGGGTTTTGGATGTTACTGTGCTATTTGATTAGCTGGGATTTTTGCACCTGTACTCACCAGAGGTATTGGTCTGCAGTTTTCTTTACTTGTCTTATCTTTCCAGGTTTTGGCATCAGGGCTATAATGGCCTCCTAGAATGTGTTAGGAAGTGTTGCCTCTTCCCAATTTTCTGGAAGAGTTGAGGAGGACGGGCTTTAAATCTTCTTTGAACATTGGGTGGAATTCACTGGTGAAGCCATCTGGTCCTGGACTCTTATTTTTTGGGAGGTTTTTGATGGTTGTTTCCATTTCCTCACTGCTGATAGGTCTATTTCGATTTTCCAGTTCTTTACGATTTAGTCTAGGAAGGTTATATATTTCTAGGAACTTATCCATTCCTTCTAGGTTATTGAATTTGGTGGCTTATAGTTTTTCATAATGTTCTACTATGACCCTTTGTATATCTGTGATGTGTGTGGTGACTTCTCCTCTCTCATTTCTGATTTTGTTTATAAGTGTCTTTTCCCTTTTTTCCTTAGTCTAGCCAGGGGTTTGCCAATTTTATTAATCTTTTCAAAGAACCAGCTCTTTGTTTTATTAATTTTTTGTGTAGTCTTTTTGTCCTTTATTTCATGTGATTCTGCTCTAATTTTATTATTTCCTTTCTTCTGCTGACTTTGGGTTGCTTTTGTTCTTCTTTTCCTAGTACTGTAAGCTGTGATGTTAGGTTACGTGGTATTGCTCTTGATTCTTGAAATAGGCCTGTGGTGACATAAACTTCCCTCTTATTACTGCTTTCACTGCACCCTAGAGGTTTTGATATGTTGTGTTGTCATTCTCATTTGTCCTATATATCTTTTTGCTCATCTTTTATTTCTTCTTTGACCCAGTCATTTTTTAGTAGTATGTTGTTTAATATCCACATATTTGTGGGTTTCTTACTTCCTCTTTCAGTTGATTTCTAATTTCAAGGCATCGTAGTCAGAGAATCTGCTTGGTATCATTTCAATCTTCTTGAATTTGTTGAGGATGGTTCTGTGACCCAACATATGGTCTATCCTTGAGAATGTTCCATGTGCACGGAGAAAAATGTATAATCTGATGTTCTGGGATGAAATGTTCTGTAAATGTCTATTATGTCCATTTGGTCTAGTGTTTCATTTAAGGCCAATATTTCTTTATTTACTTTCTGTTTGGTTGATCTGTCTAGTGCTGTCAATGGAGTATTAAGGTCCCCAGATATGATTGCGTTTTGATCTGTTTCTCCCTTTAGCTCTGTGAGTAGTTGTTTTATATATGTTGGTGCTCCCTGGTTGGCTGCATATATATATTAAGAAGTGTTATGTTTTCTTGATGTAGTTCCCTTTATTATTATAAAGTGTCCGTCTTTGTCTCTTGTTATCTTTGTTACCTATTTTGTCAGATAGAAGTGTGGCTACACTTGCTTTTCTGTGGAGGTTATTTGCTTGGAGAATCATTTTCCACCCTTGTGCTTTGAATCTACCTTTGTCTTCTCAGTTTAGATGTGTCTCTTGTAGGCAGCATATGATTGGGTTGTGTTTTTGATCCACTCTGCTACTCTATGCCTCTTTATTGGTGAATTCAGACCATTTAGATTTAGGGCAATTATTGATGTATGAGGATTTCTATAGCCATTGTATCTTTTGTTTTCTGGTAGCCCTGTGCCTCCACTCGTTCTTTTCCTTTATGTTTCTGTCTGTTTTTGTTTGGTGGTACTCCATTCTTCTTTCCTCTGTTTCCTCTTTTTTTAAACTATGTGTCCTGGTTTGGGATTTTTGTGTGTGGTTACCATTAAGTTTACATAAAACAAATTTGCATATATACTGTAGCTTTTTTTCTTTTTGTTGTCACAAATTATCCCTGTTAATGTGTAAGTTGTTTGGTTGTCTTACTCACAGTGTGGTGACCTTCTGTTCTTTGCTTCAGGTAGAAGAAATCCTTGAGTAGTTACTGCAATACAGGTTTTCTGATGATAAAATCTCTCAGCTTCTGTATGTCTTGGAATGTTTTTATTTCTCCTTCATATTTAAAAGATAATTTTACTGGATATATTATTCATGGCTGGTAATTTATCTCTTTCAGATGTTTGCATATTTGGTTCCACTCTCTTCTGGCTTGCAGAGTTTCTACTGAGAATTCAGATGAAATTCTGATGGGTTTTCTTTTGTAGGTTACTTTCTTCTTTCCCCTGACTGCTTCGAGATTTTTTTTTTTTTTTGTCATTAACTTTTGACAGTTTTAATACCAAGTGCCTTGGAGAGGGCCTCTTTGGGTTGAGGTAACTAGGTGTTCTGGTTGCTTCTTGGATTTGAGGCTATAGTTCCTTCCAAAGGTTTTTGAAGTTCTCATTGACTATTTGTTTGAATAGACTCTCTGTTCCCTGCTTCCTTTCTTTCTCCTCCCTAATACTTATAATTCTAATATTACTTTTTCTGATGGAGTAGAGCGTTCTCATAGAGCTATTTCATTTTTCTTTATGCTCAGGCCTCTTTCTTCTTCCCTCTGCATCATTTCTAGATTCCTACCTTCGATATCACTAATTCCTTTCCTCCATCTGGTTGGCTCTGTTTTCTATCCTCAATAGTTCACACTTTTTTAAAAAAAAATTTTTATTGATTTCAGAGAGAGGAGTGGAGAGGGAGAAAGAGATAGAAACATCAATGATGAGAGAGAATCATTGATTAGCTGCCTCTTGCATGCCCCAGACTGGGAATTGAGCCTGCAACCCAGGCATGTGCTCTGACTAGGAATCAAACTGTGACCTCCTGGTTCATAGGTCGACGGTCAACCACTGAGTCACTCAGGGAGAAGGGAGTGTTTCCCAACGGGAAAGCCACCGTTTGCTGCATCTGCTCTGGGGGCTGCAGGTGGTGCAGGCACAGTGGCTTCTCTTGGTCCAGGTTGCCAGGCAACCAGCTCCCGCATCTGAATCTGCTCCTGCTTGCTGAACAACTGGGTTCCTTCAGAAGCAGGGCATTGAGGCAGCTCTTGGATGCTCGCTGGGTCTAGGCCAACAGGGCTTCCTCCCCAGATTCAAATGATGGAATCCTCTAGATATTGTTGGCTCCTCGTTCAGAAACGCTGCCTCCCAGCGGGGAGTCCGAACCCCTCCTGTTGAGGAGGAGGGTGCTGGGAGGGAAGCAAGAGGACTGTGATGCCACTCAGGTGTCTGCAGACAAACGGCCTCACGTACTTGCTTTCAACCAACTGTTCCATCATCACTGAATCAGAAGGACGAATGGCACCGCCGTCAGCAGCATCATTTTGCAATTAAATATGATCAAGTGAGACTTCATCATTATTGTTCACACTCATGAAACATCCAGAGGAAAAGATATAGAAATAGAAAGAAATGGCCCCTATGGCTGTGGTTATTAACTAGACAGAAGGGAACTAGGTGATCACAGCAGTGCCCGTGGGCTGCCGCTCGAGGTGCTGAGGTGCCCAGGAGAAGGCACACCCCACAGAGGACCGTGATTTACACCAGGAAAGAGGAAGTGTCTGCACAGACTATAAGGGATTTGGAAACAAAAGACCAAACTCTTAACATCCATGTCCATCTATAGGCTGAGGTTTGTCATGTATTTCCCAGTCAGGACAGTGCTTGCTGGCCATGGTAAGCCTATGAGACGTTTTTATTAAAACTATAACAAAGACAGGATATTATTTGAGATTTGTGGAGCCCCCTAAAGACAAAAATGCTACTTCCCCTGCGAACGATGCCAGGGCATGGCAGCTATGTGAAATGTCAATCTTATGTCTCCTAAACTCTATCCTGTACGGTCGGTGGCAGTTTTTCTTTTTTTATTAAATATTTACTAGAGGCCCGGTGCACAAAAATTTGTGCACTCGGGGGGGAGGGGGGGTCCCACAGCCTGGCCTGTGCCCTCTCGCAGTCTGGGACCCCTTGGGAGATAACAACCTGCTGGCTTAGGCCTGCTCCCAGGTGGCAGAGGGCAGGCCCAATCCCTAGGTGCAGCCCCTGGTCCGGCTCAGAGCAGGGCCGATTGGGGAGTTGGGGCACCGCCCCCTGTCATGCACAAAGCAGGGCGGATTGGGAGGTTGCGATGCCACCCTCAGTCACGCTCAGGGTAGGGCCAAGTGGGGGGTTGGGGCACCGCCCCCTGTCACACTCAAGGCAGGGTGGATGGGGAGGTTGTGGCGCCACCCCCTGTCACGCACAGAGCAGGGCCCATCAGGGGGTTGAGGAGCTCCCCCCCCCCCCCCCCGTCACTCACAGAGTAGGGCTGATGGGGGAGTTGGTGCACCGCCCCCGTCACACACAGAGCAGGGCGGATCAGGGGGTTGGGGCACTGCCACTCTCACACTCAGGGCAGGGCCGATGGGGAGGTTATGGCTCTACCCCGTCACACACAGAGCAGGGCCCATGGGGTGAGGGGGTTGGGGCGCTGCACCCTGTCACACACAGAGCCGCAGGGTGATCAGGGGGTTGGGGAGCTCCCCCCTATCAGGCACAGAGCAGGGCCGATCAGGGAGTTGGGGCGCCTTCCCCTGTCAGGAACAGAGCAGGGCAGATAGGGAGGTTGTGGCCCTGCCCCCTGTCACACACAGAGCCGCAGGGCGATCAGGGGGTTTGGGCGCTGCCCCCTGTCACACTGATCCCGGTGCTGGGAGGCCTCTCAGCTCCACTGATCCCAGTGCTGGGAGGCATATTACCCTTTTACTATATAGAATAGAGGCCTGGTGCATGGGTGGGAGCTGGCTGGTTTGCCCTGGAGGGTGTCCTGGATCAGGGTGGGGGTCCCCACTAGGGTGTCTGGCCAGCCTGGGTGAGGGGATGATGGCTGTTTGCAGCTGGTCACACACCCTTCAGGGTGGGGGTCCTCACTGGGGTGCCTGGCCAGTCTGGGTGAGAGGCTGAGGGCTGTTTTCAGGCTGGGACTGAACCTCCCAACTGCTCCTTTTTTTCTTTTTTTTTAAAATTCTGGGCCAGCTTTAACTCTGAGGCTCAGCTCTTACGCTCCTGAAAGCAGGTATCTGGTTTGTTTCGGTTCTATAATCGAAACTCTGTATCAACTCCAGCTCTGAGATCCCAGCCGGCTGAAAGCTGGTTTCTGGGGTTTTGTTTAGTGTCTATATTTGTTACAATGTTTGAAACTGCAGGCTCAGAGGCCGGCAGCGGCAGGCGGGGAACGTTGCAGTCCTCCGTCACTGAAGCAAGCAAGCTTCATGTTAGTTTCAAGCTGCCGGCCGCCATCTTGGCTGGCAGTTAATTTGCATATCTCGCTGATTAGCCAATGGGAAGGGTAGCGGTCTTATGCCAATTACCATGTTTCTCTTTTATTAGATAGGATTGTTGAAAGTATTACATATGTCCTCCTTTTTCCCCACTGACCCCTTATAGCCCACCCCTCTCCACCTACCAAAGCACTTTACCACCCTCTTGTCTGTGTCCATGGGTTATGCATATGTACATACAAGTTCTTTGGTTGATCTCGTTACACCCACCCACCCTCCCCCATCCTTCTGAGAGTATGCACTCTGTTCCATGTTCCCATGTCTCTGGATCCTCTCTGTTCATCAGTTTATTTTGTTAATTAGATTCCTCATATGAGTTAAATCATGTGATATTTATCTTTCTCTGACTGGCCTTATTTCACTTAGCAGAATGCTCTCCAGGTCCCTCCATGCTGTATCAAAGGGTAAGAGATCCTTCATTTTTATTGCTGCATAGTATTCCATGTGCAAATGGACCACAGCTTTTTTATCCACTCATCTACTGATGGGCATTTGGGCTGTTTCCAAATCTTAGCTATTAGAAATTGTGCTGCTATGAGCATAGGGATAAATATATTCTTTCTGATTGGTGTTTCAGATTTCTTAGGATATAGTCCTAGAATTGGGATCATTGGGCCAAATGGGAGTTCCATTTTTAGTTTTTTGAGGAAACTCTATACTTTTTTCCATAATGGCTGCACCAGTCTGCATTCCCATCAACAGTGTCCTAGGGTTCTGTTTTCTCCACATCCTTGCCAGCACTTGTCATTTGTTGATTTGTTGATGGTAGCCATTCTGACAGGTGTGAGTTGATACCTCATTGTCATTTTAATTTGCATCCCTCGGATGATCAGTGACTTTGAGCATGTTTTCATATGTCTCTTGGCCTTCTGTATGTCCACTTTGGAGAAGTGTCTCTTTAGGTCCTTTGCCCATCATTTAATTGGATTGTTTGTCTTCCTTTTGTTAAGTTTTATGAGTTCCTTATATATTTTGGATATTAACCCTTTATATATATTTTGGATATTAACCCTTTATCAGATTTATCATTGTCAAATATGTTCTCCCATACAGTGGGATCCCATTTCACTTTGTTGATGGTTTCTTTTTCTGTGCAGAAGCTTTTTATTTTGATGTAGTCCCATTTGATTATTTTCTACTTAGTTTCTTTTGCCCTAGGAGTTGTATCTGTAAACAGATTGCTACGAGAGATGACTGAGATTTTGCTGCCTATGGTTTCTTATAGGATTTTTATGGTTTCACAACTTACATTTAAGTTTTTTAGCCATTTTGAGTTATTCTTTTGTATAGTGTAAGTTGGTGGTCTAGTTTCATTTTTTTTGCATGTATCTGTCCAATTTTCCCAACACCATTTATTGAAGAGACAGCCTTGACTCCATTGAATGCTCTTGCTTCCTTTATCAAATATTAATTGAGCGTAATGGGTTGGGTAGATTTCTGGGGTCTCTGTTCTGTGTTCTGTTCCATTGATCTATACGCCTGTTCATGTGCCAGTACCAGGTTGTTTTGAGTATAGTTGCTTAGTAGTATAACTTGATATCTTGTATTGTGATTCCTCCAACTTTCTTCTTCTTTCTCAAGACTGCTGCAGCTATTCAGGGTCTTTTTTGGTTCTCTATAAATTTTTGTAGTATTTTTTCTTGATCTCTGAAATATGCTGTTGATATTTTAATAGGGATTGCATTAAATCTATTTATTACTTTGGGTAGTGTGGACATTTTAATGATGTTAATTCTACCACATCCATGAACACGGCCTATTTTTTTCCACTTGTTTATATTTTCTTCTATCTTTTTTTTTTTTCAATGTCTTGTAGTTTTTCAAGTACAAGTCTTTTACATCCTTGGTTAAGTTTATTCCTAAGTATCTTAATTCTTTTGTTGCAATGGTAAATGGGATTTTTTTTTTTTTTTAGTTTCTCTTTCTGAGAATTCATTATTGGTGTATAAAAAAGCCATTGATTTTTGAATGTTAATTTTGTTTCCTGCTACATTGCCAAATTAATTTTTAAATCTAGTAGTACTTTTGGTGGAGTCTTTAGGGTTTTCTATGTACAATATCATGTCATCTGCGAGTAATGACACTTTTACTTCCTCCTTTTCAATTTGGATATCTTTTATGTTTTCTTCTTATCTGATCACTGTGGCTAGTACTTTCAGTGCTATGTTGAATAAAAGTGGTGAACGTGGACATTCCTGTCTTGTTTCTATTCTTAGAGGAAATGGTTTTAGCTTTTGCCTATTGAGTACGATGTTCATTGTAGGTTTGTTATATATAGCCTTTATTATGTTAAGATATTCCCACTTTGCTGGGAGTTTTTATCAAAAATGGGTATTGGATTTTGTTGAATGCTTTTTCTGCATTTATTGATATGTCATGTGATGTTTGTCTTTCAATCTATTTCTGTAATGTATCATGTTTATTAATTTGTGGACCACTTGGTCATGGTTTATGATCTTTTTAATATATTGCTGGATGCAATTTGCTAATATTGTGTTGAGGATTTTAGCATCTATGCTCCTCAGGGATATTGGTCTGTAATTCTTTTTCTTTGTAGTGTCTTTATCTGGTTTGGAATGAGGGTAATGCTGGCCTCATAAAAAGAGCTTGGAAGTGTTTCCTTCCTCTTGGATTTTTTGGAATAGTTTGAGGAGTATAGGTGTTAGTTCTTCTTTGAATGTTTGGTAAACTCCCCTGTGAAGCCATCTGGACTTTTGTTTGCTGGGAGTTTTTTGATTACTGCTTCTATTTCATCAATTGTTATTGGCCTCTTCCAGTTTTCTGATTCTTACTGATTCAGTTTTAGGAGATTGTACTTTTCTAGAAATTTGTCCATTTCATCCACATTGTCCAGTTTTTTGGCATATAGTTGTTCATAGTATTTTCTTAACAATTCTTTGTATTTCTGTGGTGTCACTTGTTACTTCTCTGCTATCTTTTCTGATTTTATTTATGTGGGTCCTCTCTATTTTTCATAATGAGTCTGGCTAATAGTACATCAATCTCTTTTATAGTTTCAAAGAACCAGCTCTTGGTTTCATTTATTTTCTTTATTTTTTATTTTTTTAGTTTGTATGGCATTTATTTCTTCTCTAATCTCTGTTATTTCCTTCCTCCTACTTTGGGTTTTTCTCATTGTTCTCTTTCGAAGTCTTTAAGTTGTAGGGTTAGCTTATTATTAATTTTTGTTTGTTTGTTTCTTGAGGTAGGCCTGTAATGCTATGAACTTCCCACTTAGGGCTGCTTTTGTTGTGTCCCAGAGATTTTGGGTTATTGTGTGTTCATTTTTACTTGTCTCCAGGATGTTTTTGATTTCTTTCTTGTGGTCATTGGTATCCTATTCATCCTAATATAAAAACCCAGGGTCATAATGATAGATCACTACCGAAGGCTGACCAACCTGGAAGTCCTTCAGTCAGCACTGGGTTACCATGGCAACCCAGCACTGACTGCCCTGCTACAGCCTGGAGACCCAGCATTGACTGCCCAGGGGGCTGAGACCCAGAGAGAGAGGCAGGGTCTGATCCACAGCCTCAGTGGCAGCTGTTGATCCGTACTTGTCTCTCTCTTTCTCTTCCTCTTTCTTTCCAGGCTTCGCCAACACCCAGGCCTTTCTTTCTCTCCTGGCCTCTGTAGGGGCTGCTGTTTAGCCCTGCCTCTCTAATCAGGCCTGGAGATAGGCCCGGAGATGCTGACTAGCATAGGAACTCACCAATCAGAAACAAATGTGGGTTCTGTGAAGAACCAATGGCTGTCTAGGAGGTGGAGCTTTTGATGCTGACAGGCATAGAAACTGACCAATCAGAACCAAATGTGGGTGTTGTGAAGAACCAATGACTGCCTAGGAAATGGAGCTTTTGACGTTGATTGTCATTTTTGTTCGGTGCTGTGTGGTGTCAGAGAGCAGCTGGTGGACAGCAGTTAACACGTGTCCACTTTGTACTCCAGGAAGCTGTAAAAGGACCTTACAGTTAAATGACAGAGGTAAGGCAGCCATGTAATAAATATAGAATGGTTGTCAGAGTCCAGTGCTAACTTTTCAATAAAAACAAACAAGCAAAAAAAAAAATCCAAGAACATTTAGGTTTTCCAATTTGTTAAGTTGGAAAGTTCAGAGAAAAACTGCAGTTATTTTTAGGAGTGGCTAGAGGTGTAACCGAACAAAATGAGAATTTATTTAAAACATTTTAGGAAAATGCCTCAGGTATTTAGGTCACTGTGAATTTCTTACTATTGAACACTTTCTCAGGTGTCTTTAAACAACGACTCACAGACAGAAATCTTTACTTGGGTTCCTGAGGGTAGGACTCCAGTAGGGACAACATCCCTTCTTCAAACTTGCTGATATTTATGTTTTCATTGTTTGATGTTAGCAGTTAGCTGACTAAATAGCATATCAGAATTTATAGGTGGTAGGAGAGTTATGATTTCTTTCCCCCTGCATCTGTTAGATAGGTGAGATAAAAGATCCTGGTTCCCTCAAAGTCTGATTTCTGGGTGATTGCCAGCAAGGGCCGCAGGTAATATGGAAAATTAACCATCACAGATGGCAATCTTACAGTGACAGTGGGCTACAAAAACTCCTGAGCTGAAGTGCAGTCTCATAACAAGTAATGGGAAGTTTATTTAAATATTAATAATAAACTATAAGTTTTTTATTTTTTTTTAAAGAGTAAAACAAACACTATCTACAACAAGGTTGTGTTGGAGAAAGTGTTCAGTGGGTATAGCAACCTGAGGAAATTCAAAGGGTGTAGAAAGGCATCCTGAAGGACAGTGTTAGGAATGTTAGTTTGTCAATGTTGTGAATGTTCTTTTTTACTGCTCAGGAGTGTCTCGAGGGATGGGCCATGCTTTGCTTCTCCATCAGCAGTTGACAGACGCTTGAGTTGTTCCCACTTTTGGGCTGTTATGAATTATCTGCTGGGAACATTCATGCCCAGGTCTTTGTGTGGACACATGTTCTCATTTATCGTGAATATATATCTAAGACTGAATTTCTGGGAAAGGGTAAAGTTATGTTTGACCTTTTAATAAACTGCTAAACTGTTTTCCAAAATGGATGTGCCATTTACATCCCACCAGTTGTGCCTGGAGTTCCAGTTCTTTTCATTCTCACCAACCCTCTTACTGTCTTTTGCTCAGAGCCATCTCTGTGGGTTTGCAGTCGTAACTCATTGTGGTTTTAATTGTAAGCATGCAATCTTTGAGAAACTGACTCTGACCCCTCCCTAGCTCTCTAGACTCCCCAAACTTTCATCTACTCACTTGTGCTGTTTTAAAATTTATAGTGTGGCAATAATTCATTCATTGATTCATTCACTCATCTATTCATTGATTTAGCAATGATTAATTGAATACCTACAAAGGTCAGGGGATGTTCTGGGATAAAAAGGTGAAGTAACACGATCCCCTTCTTCAAGGACTTGCCTTGCCTACTTAGAAACATGAACCTAGGCAGTAAGAGCTACAGTACAATCTCATGGATCCAAATAAAGCACAAAATAGGATCCAAGTTCGGGTCCAGTGAATCTCTGCCTGTCAAGGCTGTTCAGTCCATTCCGCTGCTCATGGGGACACCGTCCCAGGTGCTCAGGTTGGTTCCTAAAGGGAAAGGACTCGGCCGGAATAGACGGGAGCTGACTTCCAGCATCACAGTTTGTGTCACCTTAGTGCATTCTCAGGCTGTCATCTAGTTCAGAACTTGATGTGCTGACAACACTCTGGTTTCTGCTCTCGTCTGGAGTAGAGGGCCAGAAACTGTTTCCATTAGATGCCCTCCAGGAGCAGGGTATCGGCTCCTCCACGATAGCTTGGGTTTCACCACCGGCTTTTCTGAAGGAGAAACCAGGAATCGAATTCCGAGATTCGGAGGACAGTGGCATTTGTGAGCCATTGATCACAGGTGAAGGGGAACAGTGACGTGCTGCTCCTGCGATGGGCCTGGGGTTTCTGCCCTCCTGTCCTCCCTCCTCCATCTGGCACCCACCCTGCAGCCAGTGAGTGACTCTGCTGCCCCACACGAATTGCAGATGTTGAATTCGAAGAGAACAGAATCAAAGTGATGGCCTCTCCCTGCCTTTCGATGGAGGACCTCCATCACGGGGGAGGTCATATCTGCTCAGTGTCCCCACAGAAGCAAATCTACAACCTGCCCCGGTTCAGAAGTCCCGACGTCTGTGATTTAACATGGAAAATAAACAGAGCGCTGAGGAATTTGTAGGGTTCATACTACAACACACCTGCTGACTCAACTGAACATGTCAGAGCACATAGATGTGCGTATAAACATTCTGGTGAAACATGCCATAAAAAGGTATGTTTACCAACTCTGTCAGCTCACAGATATGGGCAATTCCTCAGGGAACATGCTAGTCCTATGGGCACACAGGTGAGAGCTCCCCTCACAGGAACAGGCCCTGGAGGACAGATCTGTAAGGAGCCCACACACATTGAGGCAAACAGAGAAAAAGACAAATCAGCCCCCAAAACAGGAATGAGTCAGTTCCGGGCTGACTTTGGAGGGGAAGGGGCTGGCGTTGTGCCTTCATATTTGCTGCTGGGGGAGGGGAGTGTTGTGGGACCAAGGTTTGCACTGCCCTGTGGAAGCCTATCCAGCTGCAGCAGCCCAGGCCCTCTGTACGCCCTCGTCCAGCCAGCGCTGCGTGATGCAGGACATTTGCTTCCGAGAAGCTTTGCCTGGAAGGACTCTCTGGAGCACACAGGGGGATGAGGAGGAGGGAAGAGCCTTCGGGAGGTGGGAAGTCTGGGTGTGGCTCCCCAGTGCCACAGAAACCAGGATTTCAGCCCAAGCAGTGCCAGGGAGGCGGGGGCGGGACCGCCAGAGCAACTGGGACAGTGCCGTCCAGTAGGTCATCTCAGGAGAAACGGAGGCCCAGCCTGAGAGCCTGGGGGACAGAGTGGAGGAACAGGGCTGCTGGCTGATTCTAGTTCCTCTGTGGCAGGTGCTGCTCCCAGTGACGCTAATTTTCCAGGATGTTACACTGTCACCCCCGGGGGCCTTGTGAGCTCCAGCATCCAGCTTGCCTCCAAGGTCAAGGTCGGAAGCTTGGTGTCCACAGCAACCTTGACACTGAGGAGCACAGATGGGCCCCGAGGTGGAGGAAGTGACCCCCTGGCATGGACTGGAGGACTTAGGCGTTCAGCCTCCTGGGAGTGGGAGGTGAGTGTGTGAGACTCAGAGCCTCTCAGGTCACCAGGACCAGCTCACGGAGGGCCTGTGAGAACCCTCAGTTGGTTAGAGCACCTTCCTGATACCCCAAGGTTCGGGTTCAATCCCCAGTCAGGGCACATGCAAGAATCAGCCAATGAGCTCATGGATGGGGGCATGAATGAGCACAGCCACACGTCCATGAGTCTCTTCCTTCCTCTCTCTCCTCAAATCAATTTAAAAAGCCAACAACAACAAGCCTCACAAAGGGCTTGTGAGAAAGGCGCTGAGGCACTGAGATTGGCTATGGACCTGTATGTGTGATTGAACTGGGGGTCACATAGTGGTTTGGTTTCTAGAAATATTGGATTGGAAGCAAGGAGCCAGAAGGCAGTGAACCTCAGATGCAGTGAGGGGTCAGGGCTGTACCCCGGGCTGGCTGGATGAGTGAGTGTCTCCTCAAACTGCTTTATTTTCCAGGGATTTTCCAAGTAGGCCTATGAGCTGCTAAGTGCTGTGTCCTGCCTTTCAATCTTAGTTAGATGATCCATTCACACGGACCTCCATCACCATATGGCACCCCTACTGCTGGTTATACAGTGTCCCAGTCACACTGACTCAGTCACTGCCCAGATTACACAGTGTCCTAGTCACACTGACACAGTCACTGCCCAGATTACACAGTGTCCTAGTCACACTGACTCAGTCACTGCCCAGATTACACAGTGTCCTAGTCACACTGACACAGTCACTGCCCAGGTTACACGGTGTCCTAGTCACACTGACACAGTCACTGCCCAGATTACACAGTGTCCTAGTCACACTGACACAGTCACTGCCCAGATTACACAGTGTCCTAGTCACACTGACACAGTCACTGCCCAGGTTACACAGTGTCCTAGTCACACTGACACAGTCACTGCCCAGGTTACACAGTGTCCTAGTCACACTGACTCAGTCACTGCCCAGGTTACACAGTGTCCTAGTCACACTGACACAGTCACTGCCCAGGTTACACAGTGTCCTAGTCACACTGACACAGTCACTGCCCAGATTACACAGTGTCCTAGTCACACTGACACAGTCACTGCCCAGATTACACAGTGTCCTAGTCACACTGACACAGTCACTGCCCAGGTTACACAGTGTCCTAGTCACACTGACTCAGTCACTGCCCAGATTACACAGTGTCCTAGTCACACTGACACAGTCACTGCCCAGGTTACACAGTGTCCTAGTCACACTGACACAGTCACTGCCCAGATTACACAGTGTCCTAGTCACACTGACACAGTCACTGCCCAGGTTACACAGTGTCCTAGTCACACTGACTCAGTCACTGCCCAGATTACACAGTGTCCTAGTCACACTGACACAGTCACTGCCCAGGTTACACAGTGTCTTATTCACACTGACATAGTCACTGCCCTGGTTACACAGTGTCATAGTCACACTGACACAGTCACTGCCCAGGTTACACAGTGTCCTAGTCACACTGACACAGTCACTGCCCAGATTACACAGTGTCCTAGTCACACTGACTCAGTCACTGCCCAGATTACACAGTGTCCTAGTCACACTGACACAGTCACTGCCCAGGTTACACAGTGTCCTAGTCACACTGACACAGTCATTGCCATGGTTGCACATTGTCCTAGTCACAGTGACACAGTCACTGCCCAGATTACACAGTGTCCTAGTCACACTGACCACAGTCACTGCACTGGTTACACAGTGTCCTAGTCACACTGACTCAGTCACTGCCCAGGTTACACAGTGTCCTAGTCACACTGACGCAGTCACTGCCCAGGTTACACAGTGTCCTAGTCACACTGACACAGTCACTGCCCAGATTACACAGTGTCCTAGTCACACTGACACAGTCACTGCCCAGGTTACACAGTGTCCTAGTCACACTGACACAGTCACTGCCCAGATTACACAGTGTCCTAGTCACACTGACACAGTCACTGCCCAGATTACACAGTGTCCTAGTCACACTGACACAGTCACTGCCCAGATTACACAGTGTCCTAGTCACACTGACACAGTCACTGCCCAGATTACACAGTGTCCTAGTCACACTGACACAGTCAATGCCCAGATTACACAGTGTCCTAGTCACACTGACACAGTCACTGCCCAGGTTACACAGTGTCCTAGTCACACTGACACAGTCACTGCCCAGGTTACACAGTGTCCTAGTCACACTGACACAGTCACTGCCCAGGTTACACAGTGACCTAGTCACACTGACTCAGTCACTGCCCAGGTTACACAGTGTCTTATTCACACTGACATAGTCACTGCCCTGGTTACACAGTGTCCTAGTCACACTGACACAGTCACTGCCCAGGTTACACAGTGTCCTAGTCACACTGACACAGTCACTGCCCAGGTTACACAGTGTCCTAGTCACACTGACTCAGTCACTGCCCAGATTACACAGTGTTCTAGTCACACTGACTCAGTCCCTGTCCAGGTTGCACAGTGTCCTAGTCACACTGACACAGTCACTGCCCAGGTTACACAGTGTCCTAGTCACACTGACACAGTCATTGCCATGGTTGCACATTGTCCTAGTCACACTGACACAGTCACTGCCCAGATTACACATTGTCCTAGTCACACTGACTCAGTCACTGCCCAGATTACACAGTGTCCTAGTCACACTGACACAGTCACTTCCCAGGTTACACAGTGTCCTAGTCACACTGACACAGTCATTGCCATGGTTGCACATTGTCCTAGTCACAGTGACACAGTCACTGCCCAGATTACACAGTGTCCTAGTCACATTGACACAGTCAATGCCCAGGTTACACAGTGTCCTAGTCACACTGACACAGTCACTGCCCAGGTTACACAGTGTCCTAGTCACACTGACTCAGTCACTGCCCAGATTACACAGTGTCCTAGTCACACTGACACAGTCACTGCCCAGGTTACACAGTGTCCTAGTCACACTGACACAGTCATTGCCATGGTTGCACATTGTCCTAGTCACAGTGACACAGTCACTGCCCAGATTACACAGTGTCCTAGTCACATTGACACAGTCAATGCCCAGGTTACACAGTGTCCTAGTCACACTGACCACAGTCTCTGCACTGGTTACACAGTGTCCTAGTCACACTGACTCAGTCACTGCCCAATTTACACAGTGTCCTAGTCACACTGACACAGTCACTGTCATGGTTGCACAGTGTCCTAGTCACACTGACACAGTAACTGCCCTGGTTACACAGTGTCCTAGTCACACTGACACAGTCACTGTCATGGTTGCACAGTGTCCTAGTCACACTGACACAGTCACTGCCCAGGTTTCACAGTGTCCTAGTCACACTGACACAGTAACTGCCCAGGTTACACAGTGTCCTAGTCACACTGACTCAGTCACTGCTCAGGTTACACAGTTTCCTAGTCACACTGACTCAGTCACTGCCCTGGTTGCACAGTTTCCTAGTCAACTGACACAATTACTGCCCAGGTTACTGTGTGGCCGTGTGCTCTCAGCATTGGCTCCCACGCTGACCTGCACTGTCCTCCATGTTTGAAAACAGAATGAACATTCTTGTGAGAGCACAGGATGCGATTTAAGTGAATAACATTCTTTTCTGTCAAATAGGAGTTACCTCCCCAACCAGTGAGCACGTTTATCACATGCCCTGCTCAGAACTTGGTCACAGGCTCCCTACGGGCACGGCCACGTCTCGTCGTAGGAGTTTCTTGGTTATTGCTAACCCCACTCATATCAAAGTTTGGTCTACTGCTTCTCATTACTAAAATGGGTCGGATATTGTGTGTTTTTTTAACCCAGAGGAGTAATGATTGTGTTGTAATCTCTCTGAGATTAAAAAAGACATCTGTGGTGTTGAGCATGAAAAAATTACCTGCTATCACTTCAACATTCTCCTCTTGCTTTCACGTTGCCCAGAAGATGTGTCCAAAGTGTCCGATGCTCAGCTGTTTCCGTCCCTGATGGACATGCCTTGAAAAGCCTGATCTCAAACCCCCCATTGCCCATATCATGGCAAAGACCCAGTGCTACCAGCAGTCTTGGACTCTCCTGATACACGCCCCTCTAGGGCCACCCCCTCCTGCTCAGTGCTCTTCAGGGTTCTCGCTGCTGCTCCTTGGTCATCTCGGAGTTGCAAATCTTCAGTGCCCAGAGAAGAAAGGCTCATATTGGACCAATGTGATGCCTAGCTTCATGTTTGGTATTAAAGGTAGAAATTTCTTAGCCTCCAGCTTATCTTTATTTATTTATTTATTTATTTATTTTATTATTTATTGCTTAAAGTATTACAAAGGGTATTACATATGTGTCCATTTTATCCCACCGCCCTAGACAGTCCCCTAGCCTCCCCTATCCCCCAATGTCTTATGTCCACTGGTTATGCTTATATGCATGCATACAAGTCCTTTAGTTGATCTCTTACCCCCCTATCTCCTGCCCCCCAACCCTCCCCGGCCTTCCCGCTGCAGTTTGACAATCTGTTTGAGGCAGGTCTGCCTCTGTATCTATTATTGTTCAAAAGTTTATAATGGTCTCTATTATCCATGAATGAGTGAGATCATGTGGTATTTTTCCTTCATTGACTGGCTTATTTCACTTAGCATAATGCTCTCCAGTTCCATCCATGATGTTGCAAATGGTAAGAGTTCCTTCCTTTTTAGAGCAGCATAGTATTCCATCGTGTAGATGTACCACAGTTTTCTAATCCATTCATCTACTGATGGGCACTTAGGCTGTTTCCAGATCTTAGCTATGGTGAATTGTGCTGCTATGAACATAGGGGTGCATACATCCTTTCTGATTGGTGTTTCTGGTTTCTTGGGATATATTCCTAGAAGTGGGATCACAGGGTCAAATGGGAGTTCCATTTTCAGTTTTTTGAGGAAACTCCATACTGTCTTCCATAGTGGCTGCACCAGTCTGCATTCCCACCAGCAGTGCACAAGTGTTCCTTTTTCTCCACATCCACTCCAGCACTTGTCGTTTGTTGATTTGTTGATGATAGCCAGTCTGACAGGTGTGAGATGGTACCTCATTGTTGTTTTGATTTGCATCTCTCGGATGATTAGTGACTTTGAGCATGTTTTCATATGTCTCTTGGCTTTCTGAATGTCCTCTTTTGAAAGGTGTCTATTTAGGTCCTTTGCCCATTTTTTGATTGGATTGCTTATCTTCCTTTTGTTAAGTTGTATGAGTTCCCTATAAATTTTGGAGATTGGGCCTTATCAGATATGACATTGGCAAATATGTTTTCCCACACAGTGGGTTTTCTCGTTGTTTTGTTGATGGTTTCCTTTGCTGTGCAGAAGCTTTTTATTTTGATGTAGTCCCATTTGTTCATTTTTTCTTTAGTTTCAAGTGCCCTAGGAGCTGTATCAGTGAAGAAATTGCTTCGGCATATGTCTGAGATTTTGTTGCCTTTGGATTCTTCTAGAATTTTTATGGTTTCCTGTCGTACATTTAAGTCCTTTATCCATTTTGAGTTTATTTTTGTGTATGGTGTAAGTTGCTGGTCTAGTTTCATTTTCTTGCATATATCTGTCCAATTTTCCCAACACCATTTATTGAAGAGACTATCTTGGCTCCATTGTATGTTCTTGCCTCCTTTGTCAAATATTAATTGAGCATACTGGTTCGGGCCGATTTCTGGGCTCTCTATTCTATTCCATTGATCTATATGTCTTTTCTTGTGCCAGTACCAGGCAGTTTTGAGAACAGTGGCTTTGTAATACAACTTGATATCTGGTATTGAGATCCCACCTACTTTGTTCTTTTTCAGGATTGCTGCAGCTATTCGGGGTCTTTTTTTATTCCAGATGAATTTTTGGAGAGTTCGTTCTAGATCTCTGAAGTATGCCGTTGGTATTTTAATGGGAAGTGTGTTGAATTTATACATTGCTTTGGGTAGTATGGATATTTTAATGATGTTGATTCTACCAATCCATGAGCACGGTATGTTCTTCCATCTGTTTATGTCTTCCTCTATATCTTTTTTCAACATCCTGTAGTTTTCTGAGTAGAGGTCTTTTACCTCTTTAGTTAAGTTTATTCCTAAGTAGCTTAATTTTTTTGGTGCGATGGTAAACGGGGTTGTTTTTATAATCTCTCTTTCTGAAAGTTCACTATTGGTGTATAGAAATGCCTCAGATTTCTTGGGGTTAATTTTGTATCCTGCTACATTTCCAAATTCATCTATTAAGTCTAGTAGCTTTTTGATGGAGTCTCTGGGGTTTTGTATGTATAATATCATGTCGTCTGCAAATAAGGACAGTTTTACTTCCTCTTTTCCAATTTGGATGCCTTCTATTTCTTCTTCTTGCCGAATTGCAATGGCTAACACTTCCAGTACTATGTTGAACAGGAGTGGTGAGAGGTGGCATCCCTGTCTTGTTCCTGTTCTTAGGGGAAATGGTGTTAGTTTTTGTCCATTGAGTATGATGTTGGCTGTGGGCCTGTCATATATGGCTTTTATTATGTTGAGGTATGATCCTTCTACTCCCACCTTGCTGAGAGTTTTTATCAAAAATGGGTGTTGAATTTTGTCAAATGTTTTTTCTGCATCAATTGATATGACCATGTGGTTTTTTTTCTTTCAATTTGTTTATGTGATGTATCACGTTTATTGATTTGCGGATATTGTACCATCCTGCATCCCTGGGATAAATCCTACTTGGTTATGGTGTATGATCTTTCTGATGTACTGCTGGATCCGATTTGCTAAGATTTTGTTGAGGATTTTGGCATCTATGTTCATGAGGGATATTGGCCTGTAATTCTCTTTCATTGTGTTGTCTTTACCTGGTTTTGGTATTAGGTTGATGCTGGCTTCATAGAATGAGCTTGGAAGTGTTCCTTCCTCTTGAATTTTTTGTAGTAGTCTGAGGAGGATAGGTTTTAGTTCTTCCTTGAATGTTTGGTAAAACTCCCCTGTGAAGCCGTCTGGTCCTGGGCTTTTGTTTGCCTGAAGCTTTTTGATGACTGCTTCAATTTCTTCCATAGTTATTGTCCTGTTGAGATTTTTAGATTCTTCCTGATTGAGTTTTGTACAGTTGTATTTTTCTAGGAATTTGTCCATTTCCTCCATGTTGTCTAGTTTGTTGGAGTAGAGCTGTCCATAGTATTTTTTAACAATCATTTGTATTTCTGTGGGGTCTGTTGTTATTTCGCCTCTATCGTTTCTGATTTTGTTTATTTGGGTCCTCTCTCTTTGCTTCTTGGTGAGTCTGGCTAGAGGTTTGTCAATCTTGTTTATCCTTTCAAAGAACCAGCTCTTGGTTTCATTGATTTTCTGTATTGTTTTTTTGGTCTCTATGTCATTTATTTCTGCTCTAATCTTTATTATCTCCTTCCTTCTGCTCACTCTGGGGTTTTCTTGTTGCTCTCTTTCTAATTCTTTGAGTTGTAGAGTTAGATGATTTACTACCATTCTTTCTTGTTTTTTGAGATAGGCCTGTAGAGCTATAAACTTCCCACTCAGGACTGCTTCCATTGTGTCCCATAGGTTTTGGATTGTTGTGTTTTCATTGTCATTAGTTTCCAGGATGTTTTGAATTTCTTCTTTGATTTCATTGGTAATCCAATCAATATTTAATAGCATGCTATTCATCTTCCAGGTGTTTGAGTATTTTGGGTTGTTTTTATTGTAGTTTATTTCTAATATTATACCATCGTGGTCTGCGAAGACACTTTTTATGATTTCAATCTTCTTGAATTTGGGGGTACTTTGCTTGTGACCCAATATATGGTCTATTTTTGAATATGTCTTATGAGCATTTGAGTAGAATGTATATTCCGTGGCATTGGGGTGAAGTGTTCTGAAGATGTCTAGTAAGTCCATCTGATCTAGTGAGTCATTTAGGATTGCTGTATCTTTGCTGATTGTTTGTCTAGAGGACTTATCCAGTGCTGTCAGTGGTGTATTAAAGTCCCCTACTATGATTGTATTGTTGTCGATCTTTCCTTTGATATCTTCCAGGAGTTTTTTTATGAATTTGGGTGCTCCTGCATTGGGTGCATATATGTTTACCAGGGTTATATCTTCTTGTTGTATTGATCCCTTTAGTATTATGAAGTGGCCTTCCTTATCTCTTGTTATGGCCTTCACTTTGAAGTCTATTTTGTCCGATATAAGTATTGCCACCCCAGCTTTCTTTTCCTTTCCATTTGCCTGAAAGATATTTTTCCATCCTTTCACTTTCAGTCTGTGTGAGTCGCTTCTAATGAGGTGGGTTTCTTGTAGACAGCAGATGTATGGGTCATGTTTTTTTATCGATTCAGCCACTCCATGTCTTTTGGTTGGAGCATTTAGTCCGTTTACGTTTAAAGTTATTATTGAAAGGTACTTGTTTGTAGCCATTTCTGTTTTTATGTGGCTGTTTTCTTTCTGAGCTTTTTATTTCTTATTTTTATACCAGTCCCTTTAGTATTCCTTGCATTGCTGGCTTGGTGGTGATAAACTCCCTTAGCCTTTTTTTGTCTGTGAAGCTTCTTATTTCCCCTTCAAGTTTGAATGATAGCCTTGCTGGATAGAGTATTCTTGGATTCAGTCCTTTGCTTTGCATCACTTTGTAAATTTCCGTCCATTCTTTTCTGGCCTGATGTGTTTCTGTTGAGAAATCATTTGACAATCTAATGGGAGATCCCTTGTATGTAACTTTCCGTCTCTCTCTTGCAGCCTGTAAGATTCTCTCTTTGTCCTGAACATTTGCCATGGTAATTATGATGTGTCTTGGTGTGGGTTTTTTTGGGTTCACCTTGTTTGGGACTCTCTGGGCTTGTGTGACTTTTTTCTTCCCCACCTCAGGGAAGTTTTCTGATATTATTTCTTCTAATAGGTTTTCTAATCCTTGTTCATCCTTCTGTTGTTCTGGTACCCCTATTATTTGTATGTTGTTTCGTTTCATGTTGTCCCAAAGCTCCCTTAGGCTCTCCTCCTGTCTTTTAATTTTTTTCTCCAATTGCAGTACATTTTGGGTGTGTTTTGCTTCCTTGTCTTCTAATTCACTAATTCGGTCCTCTGCTTCTCCTAGTCTACTGTTGATACTTTCAATGGTGTTTTTCATTGCAGCTATATCACTCTTCATTTCTTCTTGGGTCTTACTTAAGTTGTTGATTTTTTCATCTGTTTCTTCTAGCTTCTTCCATATATTATCGATTTTTTCATCTGTTTCTTCTTGCTTCTTGCAGAGGTTGTCGATTTTTTCCTCCATCCGGTTTATGCACTCTAGGATCCTTATTCTGAATTCTTTTTCTGTCATGTTGCATGCCTCTGTATCACTTAGCTGCTTTTCTGGAGAGTCCTCCTTCTCTTTCCTTTGGGGGTTTCTTTGTCTACCCATGTTTGATCTCACTGACATATCTAGATGTTGAGTCGTTCAGTGGTTGCTCCCTTGGTGCAGTGACTCCTTGGTCTGTGGTTGCTCTTCGGGCGGTTGCGGTAGCTACTGCTCTTCAGTTGGCAGCAACTCCGCTGGTGGGTGCTGTTCACAGCTGTGGTGGCTCTTCTGGCTGGTGGGGCGAGTTTTCACATACAGCTGCTGTTCCTCAGCAGAGGGTGTGGTGCTCAGGAGGTTGCTGTTGCTTAGATCTGCTGTGTTGATTTAAAGGCACAAAATACAACACAACAAGGCACCACGTACCAGGAACTATACACAAATATATTCACGATATTAATAACTCCAAATAAAGGTGACCACCCGAATTAAGAGAATTAGGGGATAAGGAAGAAGGAAGAGAAAAAGATAAAAGAGAAAAAAGAAAAGAAAAGTAGGGACCAAAAAAAGGAGTAAAAAAATGAAATTGGGAAAAAGGAGGGGGGAAAATAAAAGCGAGAAAAGAAAAGAAAAGAAAAAAAAAGAGTGTAAAGAGAGAATGAAGTGGAAGAGGGGAAGAGACTTTTTATATGAGGAGAAAACCCCTATAGAACCACCACTAATCCCAACAAATTCCAGCAACAGCTCCCTGGAGATGAATGCAAACTAGAAACAACCAATAATATAATGATGAAAACAGAATGGAGAACACTAATCCCAAGATAAAATAAAGAGAAAATAAAATGGCACTTTAAAAAATGGTAAAATGGTAGCAGTAATAATACTGGTTAAAAATAAGAAGGTCGTGATTAAAAGGGTAAAATCAGGTGATGGAAAAAGAAGAAAAAAAAGAAAGAAAAAAAAGAAGAAGGGAAAAAAAAGAAAAAAAAATTGGTTTCTTAGTTAAAACGTGAAAAAAGAAAAAAAAAATTGCAGTAGTGAAGGTCCTTCAGTTCTTTTATTCTTCAGTGTGGCTCGCCTTAGACCTGCCAGGTATTCAGGAGAGTGTTGAGTTTCCCTGCGATACACTGTTCCTCTGTGTTGTAAACCACAGTCCTTATTTTAAAGCAGGCCGCATTTGTTTCCCAGACTGCCTTATTTTGTGTTTAGCAAAGAGTCAGTTTGTGGGTCAGCCTCTCGGTGGCAGTGTTCTGGGGTTGGCCTCTGAGGCTATAGGGCTTCTCTGTCCAGTGGAAGTTCACTGCCCAGAGCTGGCTGCGTAATAGTTAGTTACCGGCGCTGTGTTGTTGCTGGGATTGAAAATCCCTCTATAGGCCAGACCCTGTTAACTCCCAGGGACTGATCAGGTTATTTTAATCCTTGATCTCCTACAGGGTGGAATCTGGGTGTGGCTGTGCTCCTTTCCTGGGGGCTGGGGGGAGGAGTCTCACTCTCCGGAGAGAATGGCTGCCCCAGTCCTGGGCTCAGGGGTGTCTCAGCACTCAATTCGCTGCCACCTCTCCCGGCCCCCCTTCTCTCCTCAGTCTCTCCCCAGATTCCACTCCTGCGCACACTCTCCCTCTCTTCAGCACAGGTGAGTGTCTGTATCCGAAATGTCCCATGAACAGGATTCAGTGAAAACAAACAAACAAACGCCGGCCACGGAAACGGGGAAGGCTTGGTTACTGTAAGCTTCTTCTCTCACCGGGACTGCATGGTCTGGTCAGCTCTTCAGGCTGCCCCCTTTAGGCTCAGTCCTCTGTGATCACAGAACCCAGCTCTCAATTCCCCCGGCTGCGCCAGGAATCCCGCAGTTCTCCTTTCCCCCGACAGGGGCTGTGCCTGTCCCAAGGGACGCGGCTGTCTGCCACGCGGTCTCCCTCCGACTCTCTGGGCTCAGAGGTCTGGCAAACTTTCCTGCCCAAATCCCTGTTTGTTTGTTTTTTTACCTTTCCAGGGGAGTTCTGCTCTTCCCGGCTGCAAACCGTCTCACCAGCTGAGCAATTTCGCCAATTCGGTGTGGGTGTTATTAGTTTCAGCTGCTCCCTCCATTTGCTCCGGGACACGACCTGGGACGCGTCTGCCTATATCACCGCCATCTTCCGTCTCCCCTTATTTTTATTTTAACGCAGAGAGCATTTGTTGGGAGATTAAACATGATGGTTATCTGCAGGGAAGAGTCCAAATCACCGCCCTCACCTCTGGCCCCCGTCGCCAAAGCTACTCGATGAGACACATATCCCTTGGAGCTGCGAGGCTTGAAGTGAGCCAGGACCTGGTCATGGTGCCTGTGTTCTCTCCTCGTGTTCCGGGTGCAAGGCGTCAGCCACGAGTGACTGGTGGCCAGCAGGTCTCACTCTCTGTTGGAAACCTTTCCACAGTGACACGTTGTTTTTCTCAGATGCTCATTTATGGCACTTCCACATGGCGGGCCTGTGGCACGAGAGCTGTCAGGGCATCACAGGCCGTCAGCCACTGGCTGTTCTGCAAAGGGAAGCTGCCTGAAGACGGAGCCACCGCCCTGAGATGGGGCGAGGCCGCGGGGAACAGACGGGGCCTTTTACATACGACCTTGACGTGATTATGTGATCTTCACACCCAGGGCGGCCTTTTGCCTGACGCGTCCACCGAGAGGGCTGTGGGAGCTGGGTTGGCCTCTGCTGGAATCACCCCTCGATCTGGTTCTACCAGGTCTGGTGCTGCTGGTGCTTCAGCGACAATGGGTGCCAGGCGAGGACAGTCTGTAAGCCTTGAGTAAGTTGCTCACCCTCCTGAGAGCACTTCTCTCCGTGTGAGACAGCGGACAGTAATGTTCATATTGTGAGGATTAAACAGTATAAAGTTATACTTTTAAAGCTTCGTTATTGGGTGAAATACCGAACATCTGTGGATAGTTTTACTTTTTAGTAAAGAGAAAAAATGGTTTGTATATGATGATTTCTAAAGTTCCTGTAACTTTCCACTCTGCCCCTCACCCACCACCCTTCCTCTGGGCGAGCAGTTGGTGCCAGGGCTTGTGGGCTGACGTTACTGCTGCTCACACGTTTCCATTTAATTCTAAAGTCCATCGTTCTGTGGCATCAAGGTTATTATCAGAATTCAAAGCTCAATGAGTCAGAGACACTGGAGCACAGCACACTTTCCTTCCACCTTCGAGCTCGTCATGTTTATTTCAAAGGCCAGGAAGCCCTCCTCCCTGCTCAGAGGCCGGCGCGCTCCAAGGTTCCTTTTCCAGAGCCAGGGGTCGCCGCCTTCACCGCGCAAGGAGAGCCCTGGGTGTCCGTGCTGGGTGAGCCCCCAGGATCTGCTGTGCGTTGTCCTCGCGCACTGGCGGCAGCGGGAGCCCTGCTCTGTGAGAGAACTGCACGGAAGGACCTGAGCTCAAGGGGGGCCACACGGGGACCCGCTGGTCCAGGCCCAGGCGGATTAGACAACACGCCTACTGCCCAGCTCTGGGGACAGGGCACGTGCTTGAACCTGCCCTCTGCGGTTCAGGACGGCACCCTTAGTGCTTGCCTGGGGAAACATTTTAGGGTGAAAATAGGAAAAATGATAAGTAGAGACAATGGTGAAAGCAAAGCAATTCTGTAAAAATGTTAGCAACTATCAACTAATGGTGCCCTTTGAGTCGGGTATGAAATGGAGTGTCGTAGTCACTCTCTTTGCAGTCGAATAACCTCTGTTTAAGTAGGATCTTTCCTGAGGCAGTTGTTTCTAAATCTAACTTTTGGAGCCATCATGTTTTGTTAAATTAAAACTCTTAGCGTGAAAGCTGTGGAGGGAGCAGCTCCAGGTGGGAAGGAGGCGCCTGGGCGATGAGCGTGATGGTGCGCCGGCCTCGGGCTTCTCAGGGTGGCCGGGGCCGGGCCTCCAGTCGGTGGAGGGGCGACATTCCTGAAGACTCATTCCTTCCTGGATGTGGAGTCAGCCGTTTCCTCCACCCATGGTGCTCATGGCGTCACCACACATGCGTTAGACACGGAGGAAGGATGCTCGATTCACGTCTGTGATGGGTCCCGGCCCCCGAGGGAGAGCCTGCCCGTCAGGGTAGGTTGGGTTAGATGCCACCGCATAGGGTGGATCTCGGACGAGACCTGCAGCGCCAGCTGCCACCTCGCCCAGCACCCCAGCTCTGCACTGTGTGAAGCAGCTTAGAGCAGAACTGAACCCAAAGCCCTGGACACGCTGTCTGAACCGACGGCTCCTTCCAAACGCTGACCCAGACCGCCAGGAGCTTAAGAGTCTCTGTGAAATTAATTTTAATGAAAAAGTGTTAGCAGCCCGTGTTTGGGCTATTTTGAACCAAATCATTTCTTTCGGGAGCATTAATGGCTCTGAGTTAGAAGGAGAAAAAGGAGGCCCTGGGTTGTGTGCTTACGGAAGACACATTCTGTTTTCAGAATGAGGACCCAGAGGTGATGACTCCTGTGCCAGGAGAAGAGGAGCCTGGCCCTTGGCTCATTCTACACTCCCCCCGCCATGGAGCGGAGCCGTGGCCTCTGCAATGCTGCCTTATGTGGGGTCACCAGCCCACCTGCAGAGATGAGCATTGCTCACCTTCTCTGTTTCCCTGCTCTGCATCCAGGTGCCTCACCTGGAAACAAGGAAACAGTCCTTAGAGCACAGCATGGCTTCAGCACAGGCCTGGGAACGCAGCCTGGGGTGGAGGGCAGCCCCGTGGTCAGTGCCCAGGACCCACCATCCAGCCGCCGGTGTCAGACCTGCAGCTAGCCTGCCCTTGCTGAGTCACCTGGTCACGCTTTGTTGGCGTCTCCCCTGTGAAGGGTGGCTCTGCAAACATTCCTGCGCGCTTTGGAGGAGGTGCGAGTAGACAGCACGCCTACTGCCCAGCGTGTCAGACAAGGCCATGCACTGACATCAGGTAGAGAAATACCACCTGGGTCCTGGCAACAGCCATTCACAAATGAAAACAAGGAAAACTTAAGTTTTATCAGCATCACACTCAAACGCATGACGAAAACTAGTCGGAAAAGAGCAACTATGCCCATGTGTTGAGGGGGTGACTCCCTGCCTCACGCACTCAGCGACACCAGAGCTGCCTGGCGCTCCACCCACTGCACCAGCGCCAGGGGTTCCTTAGAGACAGAGACCGCCCTCCGGCCCAGGAGCCTGAGGGGCGCGAGGAGCAGAAAAGGGGCAGAAGTGGCTGCTCTGCGTTAGCTTCTCTCCAAGGGGCTGACGTGCTGCGACCGGGCCGCCCGCATGGGGCGTGGACAGACCCCAGACCTGGTGCGGTTCCGTGCGAACCGACAAACTCCACGGCAACTAAAACCATGCCTTTCCTAGAATCTCTAGGTCGAAGCCCCTGTCCTAGCATTTCTACCCACAGAGGTGACAAGAAGTGGTTAGTGGTGGTCGCGGATCCGCCCGGGCAGCACCGAGCCCTTTGCGCAGGAAGGACGATGTTGTCTGTGACCTGGGCTCCGTCAGCCTGTGGAGGGTGTGGAGCCCAGCGGCCTTGGCTCTGTATTCATCACCTCAGAGACAGAGATGCCATCATGGCACCGTCAGCTGGTTCTGGGTCCCGGGAAATGCCAGTCTGCTCATCGCCGCACAGTTTGGGTGCTGATTAATTATAGAGCAATTAAATGGCCATCTTTTTAAAAAATCCTTACCCAAGGACATGTTTGTTGATTCCAGAGACAGGGAAAGGGGGAGAGAGAAAAACAGTGAGCCTGATCCTAAAGAGTGACTGGGGCAGCAGCTGCCACTCGCACCCACTGACAGCGCTGGCCCCACTCACACCCGCTGCTGGACCAGCCCCAGTCGGTCCGCACCATCAGCGGGTGTGAGCCGGGTCGGCGCCATGAGAGCATGGGAGTGGGTGGTGGGAGTGGGGCTGCTGGCAGACAGGGGACCAAGGGACCATGGCAGGAGGGACTGGGCAAGGGCACAGAGGATGGGCCAAGACCCGCCTCTGTGCCCACTGCAGCCTCACAGCCTCACAGTTCCTTTCAAGGTGCACAAGTTTGTGCACTGGGCCCCTAGTTACTAAATAAACATGTGTTCTGTTTTATGTTTAAAATATTGATTTCTTATTTGGGGTTGGAAAAGGGGGTGTCTTATCCGTGGGGCCGGGCGTCTTACACGTGAAAAAACATGGTAACTGCGAACTTAAAGAAAAGCGGCTGTGCCGGCTCCAGTTTCCCAGAAGCCTGACCAGCCTCCTTGTGGTGCGTGGCACTGGCCTCAGCCAGGACCCCTGGATGCAGAGGGGGGCACGGCCCAGCGAGGGATGAGGTCTGTCACTCCGCGGTCCTCAGTCAGGGAGGCGGAGTGATCGATGGTGTTCTCAGCAGCACAGGCTCCAGATGCTGTTTGAACTCTGCGTCAAAGGGAACGAGGTGTTACCGTCCTGAGAACTGGGAGGCTGGCCGGTCCTCCCCCTTTTCAGTCACACTGACCTACACGATTATTATGTAAAAACTGTTTCCAAGCCTTTAGGCAGGAATTAATCAGAGAAATTCTTAAAATACACAAGTTTCTTAAAGGAGCCCATCACCCACAGGACCACGGCCCCATGGATGGGGTTATCACACAGAAATAAGCTCACGTGAGGTCCTGGTGGGCTGTTAGCTCATTACGCTGGCAGACTTCTCTTCCTGTAAGAATTCAAAATCAAAGGCAGATTTAAAATTGAAGTCACGGTCTCCTGAAGAGCAAGAGTCCCACCCTGAGGGTCAGAGGCCCGCCCCGCGATGTGCTCCTCAGATCCCGCAGCATCAGGTGCTGCGACTGCATGAGCCGTTCAGCTCTGAGGATGCTTTGGAAAAGAACATTTGGGAAATAAAAAGAGCTGTAAATGGAAGGAGGCATAAAGAAATGGAAAAGCAGGAAAAAATTCCTGAACTATAAGATTAATCAGAATTGGTTTGTGGAACAATCTGAAAAAAATTAAGAAAATTTCATTTGCCAGAACATCAAAAAGAAGAAAATACGTAGGAAAGTGTTTAACAAAAGAAGCACAGGACTGTAACACCGAAACCACGAAGCATCATTGAAAGAATTCTAAAAGACCTGGGAGAGTGGGTAGACGGCCTGCGCGGACGGGCAGGGCTTCCGGGCTGCCCACCCTCACCTGCGTCCAGAGGTTAATTGTAGGACCTGCTGGGGTGCCCACTCTCCCTGGGAGGATACCCCCGGGTTGGGCTGCTCTTTTGGGGTGTCCAGGAGACTCTGGGGGCTCCAGGGCCCGGCACCTGCTGGCCCTGCCCACACCTGCTAACCCTGGCTTTCCTGAGGGCTTTCAGGGGACCATTTAGTTTTCAGTCTTTCAAGATTTGATCTGCAAACCTAAGTAAAGAAGCACACTATATCGTATGTCAATGTGGGGGAATATTCTCTAATATTTGAATTTGTGGACGAAAGGGGACACCTGCTAACCTGACAGCTTAGGGGAGGCCTGCATGGGGTCTTGCAAACTCAGACCTACAGTCACCACAGGACGGTCTGAAATTAAACTTTAAAAGCAGTGATGGTGGCAGTTACGTCCTAGGCCGGTATCTTCACTGCCAAGGTCAACCTTTACCTTAACTGAGCCTGTCTGTCTGTTTGCATCTGTGATAACACACCCTTGACATGTCTGGGTGACTTGTAACCTCCCCTTTTCAGGACCCCTTGGGGCACAACCTAATGTGCCTGGGCGCCAGGACAGAGACCACAGATTCTTTCATTATTATTGTTATCATGTTCATTGTTGGCTGTTAGCTATCTTGTACCCACCTAAGTAATGTGTCTATCATTTTACTTTTTATCCAATCCTAGAGGTTCCTTCTTCCCCCCTTTGCTTTCTCCTACCTCCCTTGTCTATCACCGATGGATTTTGAGTAATCCACCTATGGCCCTCCTTTGATTGTAATGTATAAAACAAGGTGAAGAGCTGCCATTCTCTGGAGCACTATCCTAATCTGTTGAGATTCTGCTTTCTGGCAATTGTCAACCATTTGGTTCAAATAAACTCACAAAAATTCTTTACAGGTTTGAATATTTTTACGTTAACAAATTGTGGAATCTAGAATTTAATGTCATCACAGATTTGTAGGGGCTGCATGAGGTCATCCCTGAAGGAATCTCCTATTATAAAATGTAGGAATTTTTAAACGATAATGTGATTTATTTCTTCAACTGCGTTTCTCTTTGTTACTTCTTGGCTTTTCATGAGAGGCCAGGAGGCAGGAGTGGGAGGCAGGCTGCTGTCCTGCTTGGTTAGTTCTAACTACTGTCAGCCATTGTTGGAAGATCAGCGAAGACTGCCTTCTCTGTGTCTATGAGACACACTTGGGGATGTCGAAGCAGAAAGAATGAGAGTGGCCAGAACCCTGTTCTAGACACTGGGATCACCGAGATCCGATGGGACAAGGGGCTTAGCTGGTGCTTCAGGGAGGACGGGAACCAGGGTGGTGGGAGGGCAGCTGGCCCTGCTGCTCTGGGAGGCAGGGTCCCTGGGCACAGATGGTAGACAGAAAACCTTCCCTTATCCCCACACCCTGGAAATAAGTCACTGTGCACAGTTAATACAACATCAATCCAGTCATTGTTTTTTAACATTTGGGTGATCAGAAATCAGTGAGATTCCAGTGTCAGTGGTTGTCAGCTGGAAAGAGGCAGAGGGAATGTGAAATTCACATTTCAGAAAATCAGCCACAAAACAGAAAATCTAACGAATGTCAGATGTCAGACTAGAGCAGCGGTCGCCCACCGGTGGTCCGTGGACACTGGTGGTCCATGAGGTCCGCAAGGTAGCCAACCACTGGACTAGAGAACGTTTACCAACTTCTCCTCCCACAGCTGTGAGCGGCTCAGAAATGACAGGAGGGAGGTTTTAGTTAACAGAGGCACGAGCCGGATAAGAGGCCACTGGTGACCAGACAGCCAACATCTCCGGGACTCAGACAGCGGCAGGATCTGAGTGAGGGAAGCCCAAGGCAGTGCCCTCTGTGTGGTGGGGGCCCCGAGGCTGCTGATTTGGGGACGGGTCCCCACACCCTTCTTTCTTCTCAATTTAAACAGTCCCTGCGTGGCCTGGGGAGCCTTCCTGGTGCCACCTCCTACATGTATACAGCCATGAAGGTCACAGCGATCTGAGAAAAGCCACAGCACAAGAAGGGCCCGGTGAAAGCCCTGCAGCCCACGGGCAGGGCGTTGCTGAGAAGGAGAACCTCCAGGCGGCAGCCCAGACGCCCAGGCGATGCTGCATGTGCGGGACGGCACGTGGGGAGCATGAGCAGTGAGCTCCCATCGAGGCACAGGCCCACCGCGGCCTTTCACTCTTCTTCCTCTTGACTCCATGGAAACGTAGGAGAGACCAGAGAAAGTTGTAAACCTTCATCAAGACAGGGGGATGCCCCTGGAAAAGGGAGAGTATGTGGTGGCAAATGCACGGGAGGACAATCAGCCAGCTCCGAGGGAGGAGAGTTTAACCTTTATTTCGCTGATCTGCTAGTCCAGGGGAATTCCGGAGCCAAGGCCTGAACTCAACTCGTGGGGAGGCTCTGACCTATATATTGAAATATAGGCAATCCATCTTGTCCCCGTAACCTCTATGCGGGAAGAGCTGCTGTTGGAAATTTTCCACTAAACATAGTCCTTTGTTCTGTGAATGAGCCCTGGTAGTCTTGGCTTCTGTAAACATGCTTGCTTGCTTGAATAATAGGGAAAATAAGCTCATCTATCTGACCTTACAAGCCGCTCTGCTGCAGCCCTAGCTACTCCCATGCCCGGTGCCCTCCAGTTACCTGCCATGTACTGTGCTCAAGGCTACTGAGTTGTGCTGTGCTCAAGGTCACAAGCTTCTTGCAACAAATATCGACACAGGGCTCTTTGAAAAGCCTGCAAAGGGTCCGAAAACTTCATATTTGGGAGACAAAGGATCTAGAGCAGCGGTTCTCAACCTATGGGTTGAGACCCCTTTGGGGGTCGAATGACCCTTTCTCAAGGGTCACCTACGACCATTGGAAAACATATAATTACATATTGTTTTTGTGATTAATCACTATGCTTTAATTATGTTCAATTTGTAACAATCAAATTGGGGGTCACACAACATGAGGAACTGTATTAAAGGGTCGTGGCATTAGGAAGGTTGAGAACCACTGATCTAGAGGGTATAAAGGGAAAGTTTCCTCCATGTTGCTTTGCTCAGACTTTGAGAGACAACTCCTCTGAGACTGCTAGTGTAATAAAAGACTCCAAATTATATCAGCTTACTGATTGATTGATTAAGGCGTCCTCTGTTTAGCTCACTGATTTACAATATAACAATATCTCCTCCTGTGGTGGCCCCTGAGGGTCCCCACAGCTCCGCCCAAGTCAGCTGTGGCGGGGCCTTGGGGTTAGGCTCTGCAGCTCCTCCCAAGTCAGTCAGTGGGGTGGGGGGTGGGGGGAGGAAGACTACAGTTTCAACCAGATACTGAACAAGGTTGCAACGCCCCTCCCCCCCGCCCCCCCCCCCCCCCGCATTTTCCTTTTCAATTAGGGAAGGTTTCTGTTAGCTGGGAGGCCCCCAAGCACCAGCTTGCACTGGAGATGCTGCATCTTTCTGTCCCTGTGCCAGGAGGCCCGGGCCGAGTGGTGGTAGACGTTACAGACTCCTTGAAAGCCACAGCAAGACTGCAGACCTGGAAAAGCCCACCTGTGGGGGTCGGTCCAGTTGAGGCAGCTACTGGGGTGGTCTGTACAAGAGGAGATAATCAGGGGAGAAACACGTCTTCCGATCATTGGCAAAGGACCTGAACCGAGGCTGGGCAGCTGGAGGGGAGGTCCTGGCCAGGTGTGCACAGGTCGCTGGGGCCTAACCAGGTGATCAAGGCTTAGACAGCTGTGGATGGAAACTCATAAGGGGGGAGACAAGGAGCAGTGACAGAGCTAAACAACAAAGTTCGTTAAAAGAAACTTGTGCGCTCTGGCCAATGTGGCTAGTTGGTCGGAGCATCATCCAGTACACCAAAAGGTTGCACACGCCCACTTTGCTGGTTCCATCCTGGTGGGAACCTATATCTACAGAAGGCAGCCAATTAATGTCTCTCTCTCTCTCCCTCCCCCTCTGCCCCTCCCCCTGTTCTTTTCTCTCTCTAAAAATCAATAAAGACATATTCTCAGGTGAGGACTTTTTAAAAGTCATTAAAACTTTTTAAAAATAAGAGAAAGTTGTGCTACCTGCAGCTTGTGACAGTGGTAGCATCAGGGACAGGCTTCGGAAGTATTTGGAGAAATGGATGAAAATGTTTTTTCCCATTTGTGACGACCATCCAGGCTGAGCCATGCTCGCGGGTCTCCCAGGAACGGCCCCTTTCAGGGTTACACCGTTCAGCATTTCATGATGTCCGATGCCAACGTGGAAATGACGTGGAGGGCACTTTAGTGCTCGGTGCTGAGGAACTGCTTTGTTAATCAACACACACAGGAAATCTATTTGAACAATCAATGTCTCATAAAAAGTTTTTATTATTTATCAAAATTAGGTTATGTGTAAACCTTGTTCAGACAAAGACTTAACAGGAGTGAAAAAAAAAAGCACTGGCTCTGGGAGAGAGGTTGATTTGAGCCACATGAAAGGTCGGAAATTCTGCCGGTGGAAAGACACTTTTAAGAGGAGGTGAGCCGCCCCAAATACCCACCAATGCAGAGCAGAGAAAATACTGTGTGTGCCCACAACAGGACACGCATGGGAATGGAACAATATGGATTAACTGCACAAAGAGTATTGGGGAAATTTGTCACAAAAGAGTGACAAATCTTATATGATTTCATTAGCACAGACTTTAAGATAGTCCTACCTGATCCCTGGTGTTGGAAATCAGGCTAATGGTTGTCTTTGTGGTGATGTAAATTGGAGGTGTCCAGATGGGCTGATGGGATGTGGCAGCATTTTCTTTTAAAATATATTTTCATTGATTTCAGAGAAGAAGGGAGAGGGAGAGAGAGACAGAAACATCAACGACAAGAGAGAATCATTGATTGTCTGCCTCCTGCACACCCACCATGGGGGATCAGCCTGCCACTCGTGCCTGAGCAGGACTTGAGCTGGTGACCTGCAGGTTCCTAGGTCAAGCTCAGCGCTGAGCCACGCTGGCTGGGCAGCAGTGTTTTGGTTCTTGACCAAGGGGAGGGTGAAGCAGACCATGTATTTTCCCACGAATCCATCATTTTATAGGTTTAGCAGGCGCAGTGGTCTCTGTCCCTTGCTGTGGGCTGGCGTGACGAGGGTGCTTAGGATTATCTGAGGACTCTCATTCATGAGCTAAGCAGGTAATGCTGGCTGCTGGCGGGATGCACCAGCGCCTTTCCCTGTGGCTCTGGTCTTTCTTATGCTCAGTGGCTGGGTCCCACGGGTGGCTGGGTCCCACGGGTGGCTGGGTCCCACGGGTGGCTGGGCCCCATGGGCGGCTCTATACATATCCAGAGCAGGGATGTGGACCCACCACTCAGTGGGAGGAATGTCCGTGTCCTGTAGGAAGAACATGTGAGATGGAACTGGGCAGCCAGTGGGTCCAGGCTGCCTGTCACTACTCGAGCCGATTCAGCAAAGACAGAGTGAATTACACATGAATGTTTATTCCAATCCTGCCGGCAGCATGGGGAGCAGCAGGTCACCCACAAACATCAGCCCTGCCCCCACCATGAGCTGTTGCTTATAGCGGGGAGACAAAAATTACCTGGTGGAGTAGGAAATGCAGGCCTGGGGAGTGGGCAATGCAGGCTGGGGCGGGAATCCACTAACAGGTTGTTAATCTTTCTATGACAACAGGCAGTTCTTGGATGAGAATGGACCAAATTCCAAGGCTGTCTCCCAGGCCCAAGGCTGACTGCCAAATCCCAGGGGTCTACCACTCCCAGCCAGGTCAGAATGTCCTGTCTTTAACCAGAACAAGGCAGTCCAGAGCATGCTTAATATTTCTTATAACTATAGCTGGTCCCAGTACTCTATTTTTGCCCCTAACAAGATGAAAAGTATCATGTGGTTTTCTGGAGAAAATACAATTTGCAGCTCACACCCTCTCTCTCCCTCCCCACCCCACATCCTGTTTGCTCTGGGGAAATTCGGTAGTGGCCTGGCCACCTACTGTTTCTTTTCTATGAAGATAAATTAGAGTCATGCTTCCTGGGGGTGTGAGTGGTACACGTGGCCCATAGCATAGGTCCTAGGAAGACTCCCCTAGACAAAGGGAGGCAGAGGCAACTGGAAAAGGCCCCAGCCCATTAATTACCAGGTCACTTGCCTCTAGCCTTTGTTGTGATCCTGTAAAATGGGCGCCCATTCTCGGGAGTGTTATTTTAAGATACATTTTAAGAAATTTTAAGAAATATTAGAAATACTAATTTAACTTGCCACCTAAAATTTGAGACTTCTAAGAGTTAAAGTTCAAACTAAGTTTGGAGAAATTATATAGTGACAATAGAATGCATGAAGTATGGAGATTCATTTTTGAGGAAAATAATTCATGCATTTTCACCATGATTTTGTTTCCTAGTCTGTCATTTGAAGTTTGGACAGGTGAGCCATTTCTCATAATTTCGGCACGTGTCTGGGACTTCTGTACCTGTGCAGAGGGAAAGCTGGTTTAAGGGGAGGAGCCCCACCCGATTTTGGGTGGCTTCTTGGCCTGAGCATGGCCCATCTCTTCACGGGTGCCATAGAATAGGCCCAAGACTGCTTTTCATTGGAAGATGGCGAAAATGACACAAGGGGAATAAACGCGAGGCAAGCAGGCAAGCCACATGCACTGGCCAAGATAGTATAATGGACCGCATTACTCCCGGTCCCCGGGGCATGGGACTCCCCGCCAGGTTGATCGCCCTTTGAACAGAAAAGACACCCATGGTGAACAGCATAATTAATATTTCCCGTAACCATACTAGTCCCCAATGTTCTATTTCCAATGATCTGTAGAAGTACCCTCTAGCAGTGAAGTGGGGGGGGGGGGCGGGGGCACTCCTGTTTTTATAAAGGAAAATAAAATGAAATAGTACTTTCACATTAAAACCACTGAAGGCTAGTGAGTTATCCCTGTTACAAAATTGGTCAAGAAAATACTTGAGGTAATAATTGGCTTTAAAATCTCAAAGTTGTTAAGATATATAAATAAATGCAACTAAAATGAAGGACTTATGATAAAGCCTTTCAGTGATAATCCAAGGAAGATTAAAATTACATTTTGTCACCAATAGTTGGCCTGACATCTCAAGAAAACTACGAAAGTTAGAGAACTGGAAGGATAGACGTGTAAAAAGCTATTAAGAGGCTGCAGGGCCTGCTCCCTTCCCCTCCACTTTTCTCCAGCCTCATATGCCTAATTGGTACTTAAAAGCGCTGGAGCATTGGTGGGTTCAATAGTAAATAATAATAATAATAATAATAATAATAATAAATAATAATAATTTCTAATGCCTAAGTATTTTGAAATGACAGGATAATAAACATTCATTAATCTGAGTTTGCCTTGTATGGAGCATTTAGAGGATAGATTTGAATCTATTTATTGAATATGTCTTCTATTTTATTTGAAATATATCCTTAAAAATGTGAATGTATTACTAATCTGAGAAATACTAAGAAATTTTAAGAAATATTTTAAGATACATTTTAAGAAATTTTAAGAAATATTAGAAATACTAATTTAACTTGCCACCTAAAATTTGAGACTTCTAAGAGTTAAAAGTTCAAACTAAGTTTGGAGAAATTATATAGTGACAATAGAATGCATGAAGTATGGAGATTCATTTTTGAGGAAAATAATTCTTGCATTTTCTCTGGAAAAATTAGTAGTTCAAATATACTGTAGTCTTTATGTGTATGTGTGTCTGTGTACTACGTGTGGTAAAATTTCAGCCTAAGATATAACATTTTATTGGCCTGATTAAAAAAAAGGATTAATCAGGTCCTAACCAAATTTTTAATGTTAAAACCGGTTTAAGTTTTGCTGATGTCTTTCAGAATAATTACAGAGTGTGTGATACAGTCTTTGGGGTGTGTGTGTGTTTGACAGTCTTTCCAGGTAAAATTTCAAGACGTAAACTGAGTTGGCTTTGGGACATTGCAAGGGCTCTGGAATGACTCAAGGATTTATTCTCTCTTTCTAAAAGAAATATTTTGAATTAAATTAGGCTGATTTAATATACTTAAAATTACATGGGAAGCTTTGTCAAATAAAAATTAATAACTATGTTCTATTTATATACATACTAGAGGCCCAGTGCACAAAAATTTGTGCACTCAGGGAGGGGGGCTCAACCTGGCCTGTGCCCTCTTGCAGTCTGGGACCCCTCGGAGGATGTCTACCTGCTGGCTTAGGCCTGCTCCCTGGGGGATCGGGCCTAAGCTGGCAGTCAGACATCCCTCTGGCAGCCCGGCAGCCCTTGGGGGATGTCCACTTGCCAGCGGGGAGCAGGCCTAAGCTGCAGGCAGACATCCCTAGTGCTGCTGAGGAGGCCGGAGAGGCTCCCACCACCACCGTTGTACTGGCAGCCATCAGCCTGGCTTGTGGCTGAGCAGAGCTCCCCCATGTGGGAGCGCACTGACCACCAGGGGGAAGCTCCTGCATTGAGCGTCTGCCCCCTGGTGGTCAGTGTGTGTCATAGTGACCAGTCATTCCGAGTTGTTCTGCTGTTAGGGTCAATTTGCATATTACCCTTTTATTATATAGAATAGAGGCCTGGTGCATGGGTGGAGGCCAGCTGGTTTGCCCTGAAGGGTGTCCTGGATCAGGGTGGGGTTCCACTGGGGTGCCTGGCCAGCCTGGGTGAGGGGCTGATGGCTGTTTTCAGACTGACCAAGCCCACCGGCAACAGAAGCTCCCAGCCTTTCCTTTTTTTTTGTTTTTTTATTTGCTCCAGCTCTGTGGCCATGGTGACTGGAAGCAGGTATCTGGGGTTTATTTACCTTCTATAATTGAAATTTTGTTGCCTTGAGAGGAGGCAGCAGCAGCTGGGAAGCTTGGCTTCTTCCATCATTGGGACAACCAAGCCTCCTGCTCACTCCAGCTCTGTGGCTGCAGGCCGCCATCTTGGTTGGATTAATTTGCATATAGTCACTCTGACTGGCTGGTGGGCGTGGCTTGGGCATAGCAAAGGTACGGTCAATTTGCATGTTTGTCTATTATTAGGTAAGATATTTTGTTAAAATGAATGTTATAGGAATTTCAGTCTGCTTCACAAAGGAACTTGCAAAGATTCAGAGCCAAGTTCAAACAAGAAGCTCTCAGGGGTAGCAGGTGTCCAGTCAGGGTCACCAGGCAAGCCAAAGTGATGATTTCCTGTGGGGCATCTGCCAGTGATACTTGGGGTATTTGCATTTCACATGTTGGGACTTTATGAATTATTTTCAATGCTCAATACACCAGTTGCAATAAGCCATATGCCCCGTTTTAAAATCTTACTTTATATGCTGAAAATATATATTAAATCTAAAGGTATACAAATTTTATATTATTCTCTATGTCATTTTACAGGAATTATTATTTATCAAAAAATTGTTCTCTTGGAATGTTATATCTTATAGAAAAGCAAAGTTTTTATCAAATCTATAACCATGCCACTTTTAATTTTTGTCATGTATGGATAGTCTTGCTTTTACTCTGATGCATTTGTAGGTATATTATTCTTTAGAAAAATCCATGAAGAGGACTCTGACTTACTCTAAATTTCAAGCTTCTAAGGAGGTAACATCTTTGAACTGGATAAAGATTCGTAGAACTTCAAAGAATAACTGAATTCAAAAATTACTGGCAAATAATCAGGATAAACAAAAATAACTATGGGACTGAATGAATTGAGAATAATTATTCTTATGACTCTAATGATTTTAAAATATTGTTGATTTTTAAATTTTTTGTTTCCCAAAGATAAAGAAACCTAAAAAGCAGACACTCTGCATTGTAGGGACTAACAAATTAGTGACATTCATTTCACAGGCGACAAAGATTCAAAGACTACAACAACCTGGAGATTTTGTCCATCGGGAAATACATTAATGAAAGACGCTCTCCAACAGTGTTAAAGGGACCTCACCTTACCAGGTACTTGACCACCATGAATGGACATCTGCCCCCGTCTCTGACACTCACCTTCATCTCAAGGATGAGAGCCGCCGACTGTGGAGGAGGTAGACAGCCATCCCAAGACGTCAACAAGGCCTGTATGCTCACAGATGGATGCTGCTCAAACCTTGTTCTTGTCACCTAATTGTTACTGATTGAATGTATATAAAGTGATTTTTTTTACTGCCATTCTCCTCCTTCTGGTTTCCTAGTGGAAACAATATCTGTTTCCCTAGACCAGCGGTCGGCAAATTGCGGCTTGGCAAACTGCGACTCGCGAGCCACATGCGGCTCTTTGGCCCCTTGAGTGTGGCTCTTCCACAAAATACTGACTTCTGCGCATGGGCCATGAAGTTTCAATCCCATTGTACGTACTCACCTGCATGTAGTATTTTGTGGAAGAGCCACACTCAAGGGGCCAAAGAGCTGTCCTAGACCCCTTTCCCTATTAGATGTGAAAAATGTAACTTGGGTACCTGCTAATCTTTCCCACCTGCTCGACAGTGATATTCTGATTATCAGCTATGACAATGAGTTAATGTTTTGTTGGCCACACTCTGGTGGTCTTCTACTATCAATATAAGTTTTGGTGCATTTTTTAGGCTATATCTATTATAAAGGACCTACGTTGGTCAAATTTCTCCAAGAACACTCCCCTAATAATTCCCCTGGTAGAATTATATATAGATCTAATCTAGATGAGTATTTTAGATGAATATTGTCTAAATATAGGATTGGATGAAATTAACTTCCCAGAAGAAAAATTGGAACTTCTGGTTAATAGCAGATACTTGTTTCCCCTCAGATCCTTCCTCGTCTAATAATAGACATTTTCTGTTCTTAATCAATATTATTGGTTTAGCACTGTTACTTTTGTTCATGTTATGTAAATGTTATACTAGATGCAGAAAAACAAAACTTGACAAACAGCAAAATAATTCAGATCATGGTGGCTCAGAAATTAGAAATGATCCAGACTACTTTTTAGCAAGAACATATAGGATCTGACTGCCTCCCATTTACCTGCCCTTTTTTAATAATAATAATTCGACCTTAAATGCCATCTAAGGTTATGGTCTGTCCCATCCCCAGAGGTCCACCTGTTCAGCAAGACACGCTGACACTGAGACATCCTAGGAATGAGCCTTCCTAGCACCGTGGGACTCCATTATCCAACCAAAAGGTTGGTCATCAATGCATCCTTTGGATTGATTTAAGGCCAAAAGGAGGATGTGTGGACGAAAGGGGCCACACGCTGACCTGACAAGCTCAGGGGAGGCCTGCTTGGCGATCTTGCAAACTCAGACCTAAAATCACCACAAAGAATGGTCTGAAATTAAACTTTAACTAAAAGCAGTGAGGGTGGGCAGTTATGTCCTAGGCCGGTATCTTCACTGACAAGGTCAACCTTTACCTTAACTGAGCCTGTCTGTCTTTCTGCATCTGTGATAACACACCCTTGAAATGTCTGGGTGACTTGTAACCTCCCTTTTTCTGGACCCCCTGGGGCACAACCTAATGTGCTGGGTGCCAGGACAGAGACCACAGATTCCTTCATTGTTATCATGATAATTGTTCCTGCACCCACCTAAGCATGTGTCCATCATTTTACTTTCTATCCAATCCCAGGGGTTTCCCCGCTTTGCTTGCTCCCACCTCTTTAGTCTATCACTAGTGGGTTTCCTGTAGCCCACCTATGTCCCTCCTTTGATTGCAAATGTATAAAAAGAGATGTAACTCCGCCATTCTCTGGGGCATTATCCCAATCTGCCAGGAACCGGTCCATCCTTGCTGTTTCAAGGAACCTGGCATATATGGCATACTGTTCTTAATATGTTTGCTCACCTTCTTGGCACTATGTGTTTTAACCAAGGTCACCTCTCTGAGAAAGGTTGTTTCCCCAGGTAGGGATTTTCCCCTGAAGTTAGGGAGGGAATAAAACCCCTTAACTGAGTGCCAGGCGGGTAATTAATCACTTTAACTATGAACAATCATGCTTAAGCTACATAATCTTTACTCCCTGGAATGGAGATAAGAAACGCCCTAACCTTTGGAATAGAGATTGATAGGATTGGAATCAACTGGTATAAATACAGATGCAACAAGACAACAGGACACAGAACCTAGACACAGAACCTACACAGAACCTAGAGACAGAAGAACTTCGCTGGAGAGAACATGGCAAAAGATCCTGGACAGAAACTGGCCACAGAACCTAGAGACAGAACCTAGCAAGAGAACATGGCAAAAGATCCTGGACAGAAACTGGCCACAGAACCTAGAGACAGAACCTAGCGAGAGAACCTGGCTGAAGAACCTAGAGACAAAACCTGGCTACAGAACCTGGATAGAACATGGCAAGAGAACCTGACTAGAACCTGGTGACTAAACCTGACTGGAGAACCTAGACAGAACTTCGCTGGAGATCCTGAACAGAACTTGGCTAGAGATCCAGACCAGAACTTGGCTGGAGATCCAGACCAGAACTTGGCTGGAGATCCTGGCTAGAGATCCTGGTTAGGCTGCTGATCAACTGAACGCTGTCTCCGTGTCATTCCTTCTTCACCGACTCCGTCCACACCTTTGGGGACCCCTGGACCTGCTGGGGTTGGACCCCAGCACCAATCCATTGATATTCTGTTTCCTGGCAATTGTCAACAGTTTGGCTCAAATAAACTCACGAAATTCTTTACAGGCTTGAATGCTTTTATGTTAACAGTTGCCGGTGAAGCCTTGTAGTCTAGGGCTGTACCTGTGCTGCAAGCCGGCTCTGTGTCTACGGAGTCATCACCTGATTGATTCCCTCATTGTTCTTGCCCAGCAACGGACCTGAACTGCCCTGCTCCTGTGCGTCTGTCCGTTCACCTTGGTGCTGCAGGCCCTCCCTCGGGTCCCAGGCCTCCCGCTCTGAGTCTGAAATCGTTCTGTGGTCCCTGCCTGGCTGGTTCCTGTGATTAGGCTGCTCAGGCCGCCGTGTCTGCCTGTTTCCCACGGGCCCTGCCCTGTCGGCCTGCGAGCCACGCTCACTCTCCCTGTGACAAACAGTCGTCACAGCACCACAGTGACCCTGTGAGCAACGCTCGCCAGGCCCAGGGTGGAGGGGTGGGCAGGGTCCTTGTGAGCAAGGACCTCACGTCGGAGGACACCCTTCACTGTAATTCAATGCTGCTGCTTCCCTTTGGGTCAAGCAGGGTGCTGTTGAGGAGTGAGGAGAAAGGCAGTCAGGGACAGGACTACGTGGGGAGGGGGGATGTAGAGGAAGGTGCAGCTGAACCCCGAGGGCGTGAGCAGGACCAGTTCATCAGCCACACCCTGTCCTGTGTAAAATCGCAAAGGCAAAGGGCCCTGATCATGGGCTGGATGCCCAGGGTGGGAAAATGAGCGGGAACCTTGGAGTTTAAAATGTATGGATGTCGCTAGGGCTGAATTTTTCAGACCAACCAATGGGCAGTTATGAGGGCACACGAACCGCTAGACAAGGAGCTTCCCAGCAACCCGTGCGGGGCCCTCCCTACAGCAGGGAGCTTTTCTGTGATAAAACTTTGCTTTTGCTCATCTTTGCCCAGGAACTCATTCTTGATTTCACAAGAAAACAAACTCAGACAGAAACAGAAATTGGCATCGCGTCACAGTGATTCTTGGGAGAGTGGGTCTCCGTGGAGGGCACCTGAGAGCCGTCCCAGTCACTGCTTCCCAGGGGGTGTTGCCTACTTTCCTGTGGCCTGAATACCCCACGTGTGCTCACTGTGTCTCTGAATCTGGGGTGCGAGCCCGCTCACCGCCTCCCCCTGGTGAGCCCCATCCTCGCTGCTCATTATCATCATTTAAACGCCGTGCGCATGGCCCCCAGGACGCCCCTGGAGGGGCAGGTGGAGGGCAGCGTGTCCTACTCAGGCCGGCGTCAGGGGAGAGCTATCTTTAACGCTCTCTTTTTTAATTGCTCCGATGTAGTTCTGTGAGCACTGGAATTTACTCTCTAAGGAACCCGTCTCTTTTTATAGATCCCAGGCCTTTCTCAGATCCAAAAAATGCACTTACCTCATTTCAGCAAAGAACAAATACTCCATCGTGCAAAAGAAAGGGGGCAGGAAGTAGATGATTTTAAAATGATGCCCCTCCCAGCGACACTGGGGCTGGGGCTGGATAGGGGCAACGCAGGCAGCACAGGAGGTGAGTGTGCTGCGCGTGTTCATCGCGTGCAGGGAGCGTCACAGCCCAGCACGGCCGCCTCCAGGGGAAGCTGTGTGACAGGCGTCCGCGCCTCTCAGTCCTTTCCTGTCCCGGCTTTTTATGTGGTTGGGACACTTTAGTCTGAATCCAAATCTTCTCACCAATTATTTCTTTTTAGGTCAATGAGTAAAAAAAAATCTGTGTTAAGATGGAGGGAGGCATGGCCAGCTTTTCAGATGTTTGCAGACAGTTTGCTCTCCCTCACCCAGAGGGACATGGCTATGTTCTCCACCAGCTGTCTGTGCAGCTGTGAGGCCCCTCCTGGCTCTGTCACAGCCGAGCTATTACTACCAGATGTGGCAGTGCCACAGGTGGTGCTGGGTGCTGTGCTGGGTGCTCTAAGGGCTGCTATGGTGCTGTGCTGGGTCCTCTGAGGACTGCAGTTGTGCTGTGCTGGGTGCTTTGAGGGCTGCTGTGGTGCTGTGCTGGGTGCTCCGAGGGCTGCTGTGGTGCTGCGCTGGGTGCTCTGAAGGCTGCTGTGGTGCTGCGCTGGGTGCTCTGAGGGCTGCTGTGGTGCTGCGCTGGGTGCTCTGAGGGCTGCTGTGGTGCTGCGCTGGGTGCTCCGAGGGCTGCTCTGGTGCTGCGCTGGGTGCTCCCACATTTTCGCTCTGCCTGCTGAGGTAGATAATGTGAACCAGCAATCTGAACGGCAAGGTCAGAGGGTGATGGCAGAGCTGGGCTCCCTGTCAGTGCCAACAACGTCACCTGGTGCCCCCATGTCTCTCCCCAGCTTCCTGGAATGGGCTCTCGCGGATCCTGATGGGAGGTTGGTACTGTCCACACCAGCTGTGCTCACACGGTGGCGCCACCACAGTCCCTGGCGAGCTTGCAGATTCCGAACCCTCCCCTGTTTCCAATGAGCAGGTCCAGGGAGGCCGAGACCCTGTCAGGTCCCCCTCGGCAAGGCTGCTGGTCTGAGGACGTGGGGAAGGGCTGATTGGGGTCCCTGTGTCGGCTGCAGGAACCGCAGCTCTGCCTCACCCGCGGCTGCCCCCGGTGCTGCCTCTGGCCCACAGCCCACTGTGCAGCCTTGCTACTGCCTGGTCCCTCCGGGGTAAAAGCCTGTCCCCCTCCTAGTAGCCAGGGAGCCGGGGAGGGCGAGGCCACTCCCCTCCTCTACCTGGACCTGGAGCCAGTATTTCAGAAGGAATGACGAGTAAACCTGGTGGCAGTTGCTCCTGGAGGTGCCAGGAAGCTGTGAAGTAGCTGGTATGTCGGACACCATAAAATCCAAGAAGCTGTGCGGGCGGGGCTGAGCCGAGGGGGAGGGTGCACCTTTCGGTCCAGATCACAGCCCGAGAGCCTGTGGAAGCTGATGTGCCGCCGTCGGCTCTCACATCGGGGGCCCGGGCAGCAGCTATTTTTAATTGGATTGTTTGTCTTCCTTTTGTTAAGTTGTATGAGTTCCTTATATATTTTGGAAATTAACCCCTTATCAGATGAATAATTGGCAAATACGTTCTCCCATGCAGTGGGCTCCCTTTTCATTTTGTTGATGGTGTCTTTTGCTGTGCAGACGCTTTTTATTTTGATGTCGTCCCATTTATTTATTCTCTCCTTAGTTTCCTTTTCCCTAGTAGATGTATCAACAAACATCTTGCTACGAGAGACGTCTGACATTTTGCTGCCTATGGATTCTTCTAGGATTTTCACAACTTACGTAATGAACTCTCAAAAAGAGAAACTAAACAAACAATCCCATTTACTATTGCAACAAAAAAATTAAGATACTTAGGAATAAACTTAACCAAAGAGGTAAAAGACCTCTTCTCAGAAAACTACAGGACGTTGAAAAAAGAGAAGGAGGAGACACAAACAAGTGGAGGAATATACCCTGTTCATAGACTGGAAGAATCAGCATCATTAAAATGCCCATAATAACAAAAGAGCTCTACAGATTCAATGCAACCCATTAAAATGCCAACAGCATATTTCACAGGTCCAGAACAAATTCTCTAAAAACGTATATGGAACCATAAAAGACCCCGAATAGCTGCAGCAATCCTGAGAAAGAAAAACGAAGTTGGAGGAATCACAATAGCATATATCAAGTTATACTACAAAGCCACCATATTCAAAACAGCCTGGTACTGACACAAGAGCAGGCATAGTGACCAATGGAACAGAACAGAGACCCAGAAATCAACCCAAGCCATTGCGCTCAATTAATATTTGACAAAGGGGAAAAGAGCACACAGTGGAATAAAGGCAGTCTCTTCAACAAATGGTGTCGGGAGAACTGGACAGATACATGCAAACATATGAAACTAGACCCCCCCGTACGCCGCACCCAGAATGAACTCCAGCGCGCGCTTGCGCATGTTAGCTCTCCGTGATGCGGCCCACCCGGATGCAGACTCTCCGAGTCTCTCCCACCTCAGCTCCAGTCCCACATTTCTCCTCATCCCACCGCGTGTCCTTCCTCCCCTCCACTCTCCTGTCTCCTCAAAGGGGATTCGCGGCCTGTCTGTGCCAGTGGCTCCCCTCCTGTCCTCCAGCCGTGTCAAAGCACAACAATTGTCTTAGTCTCTTAAATTCAAACTTTCACACCAGCTTTGGAATATTCTTTTTCCATCCAAATCCTCTGTGTTTCCTCAGAGACCACCTCCTTCTCTTCAAGGCCATGGCTGCCTCCCAGGCCCAGCTTAAGGCCTCCTGCCTGCAGACCCACAGCAACAGCTGTGCAGCCACTACCTGAGCCAGGTGCTCCCAGCCTACCTGGGCCAGAGCTTCCCATGGGGGTAGTGCTGCTAGGCTGGGCTGTGTGTGTGTGTGTGTGGGGGGGGTTAGTGCTGCGAGGCTGGGCTGTGTGTGTGTGTGTGGGGGGGGGGGTTAGTGCTGCGAGGCTGGGCTGTGTGTGTGGGGGGGGGGGTAGTGCTGCGAGGCTGGGCTGTGTGTGTGTGTGGGGGGGGGTTAGTGCTGCGAGGCTGGGCTGTGTGTGTGGGGGGGGGCTGGTGCTGCGAGGCTGGGCTGTGTGTGTGTGGGGGGGGGGTAGTGCTGCGAGGCTGGGCTGTGTGTGTGTGTGGGGGGGGGTTAGTGCTGCGAGGCTGGGCTGTGTGTGTGTGTGGGGGGGGTTAGTGCTGCGAGGCTGGGCTGTGTGTGTGTGTGTGGGGGGGGTTAGTGCTGCGAGGCTGGGCTGTGTGTGTGTGTGTGGGGGGGGGTTAGTGCTGCGAGGCTGGGCTGTGTGTGTGTGTGGGGGGGGGGTTAGTGCTGCGAGGCTGGGCTGTGTGTGTGTGGGGGGGGGGCTGGTGCTGCGAGGCTGGGCTGTGTGTGTGTGTGTGGGGGGGTTAGTGCTGCGAGGCTGGGCTGTGTGTGTGTGGGGGGGGGGGGGTTAGTGCTGCGAGGCTGGGCTGTGTGTGTGTGTGGGGGGGGGTTAGTGCTGCGAGGCTGGGCTGTGTGTGTGGGGGGGGGCTGGTGCTGCGAGGCTGGGCTGTGTGTGTGGGGGGGGGCTGGTGCTGCGAGGCTGGGCTGTGTGTGTGTGTGGGGGGGGTAGTGCTGCGAGGCTGGGCTGTGTGTGTGTGTGGGGGGGGGTTAGTGCTGCGAGGCTGGGCTGTGTGTGTGTGGGGGGGGGTTAGTGCTGCGAGGCTGGGCTGTGTGTGTGTGTGTGGGGGGGGTTAGTGCTGCGAGGCTGGGCTGTGTGTGTGTGTGTGGGGGGGGGTTAGTGCTGCGAGGCTGGGCTGTGTGTGTGTGGGGGGGGGGGTTAGTGCTGCGAGGCTGGGCTGTGTGTGTGTGGGGGGGGGGTTAGTGCTGCGAGGCTGGGCTGTGTGTGTGTGTGGGGGGGGGTTAGTGCTGCGAGGCTGGGCTGTGTGTGTGTGGGGGGGGGGCTGGTGCTGCGAGGCTGGGCTGTGTGTGTGTGTGTGGGGGGGTTAGTGCTGCGAGGCTGGGCTGTGTGTGTGTGTGGGGGGGGGGTTAGTGCTGCGAGGCTGGGCTGTGTGTGTGTGTGGGGGGGGGTTAGTGCTGCGAGGCTGGGCTGTGTGTGTGTGGGGGGGGTTAGTGCTGCGAGGCTGGGCTGTGTGTGTGTGTGTGGGGGGGGTTAGTGCTGCGAGGCTGGGCTGTGTGTGTGTGTGGGGGTGGGGTTAGTGCTGCGAGGCTGGGCTGTGTGTGTGTGTGGGGGGGGGTTAGTGCTGCGAGGCTGGGCTGTGTGTGTGTGGGGGGGGGGCTGGTGCTGCGAGGCTGGGCTGTGTGTGTGTGTGGGGGGGGGTTAGTGCTGCGAGGCTGGGCTGTGTGTGTGTGTGGGGGGGGGCTGGTGCTGCGAGGCTGGGCTGTGTGTGTGTGTGGGGGGGGGTTAGTGCTGCGAGGCTGGGCTGTGTGTGTGTGTGGGGGGGGGTTAGTGCTGCGAGGCTGGGCTGTGTGTGTGTGTGTGGGGGGGCTGGTGCTGCGAGGCTGGGCTGTGTGTGTGTGTGGGGGGGGGCTGGTGCTGCGAGGCTGGGCTGTGTGTGTGTGTGTGGGGGGGGTTAGTGCTGCGAGGCTGGGCTGTGTGTGTGTGTGGGGGGGGGCTGGTGCTGCGAGGCTGGGCTGTGTGTGTGTGTGGGGGGGGGTTAGTGCTGCGAGGCTGGGCTGTGTGTGTGTGGGGGGGGGGTTAGTGCTGCGAGGCTGGGCTGTGTGTGTGTGGGGGGGGGGTTAGTGCTGCGAGGCTGGGCTGTGTGTGTGTGTGGGGGGGGGTTAGTGCTGCGAGGCTGGGCTGTGTGTGTGTGGGGGGGGGGGCTGGTGCTGCGAGGCTGGGCTGTGTGTGTGTGTGGGGGGGGGTTAGTGCTGCGAGGCTGGGCTGTGTGTGTGTGTGGGGGGGGGGTTAGTGCTGCGAGGCTGGGCTGTGTGTGTGTGTGGGGGGGGGTTAGTGCTGCGAGGCTGGGCTGTGTGTGTGTGGGGGGGGTTAGTGCTGCGAGGCTGGGCTGTGTGTGTGTGTGTGGGGGGGGTTAGTGCTGCGAGGCTGGGCTGTGTGTGTGTGTGGGGGTGGGGTTAGTGCTGCGAGGCTGGGCTGTGTGTGTGTGTGGGGGGGGGTTAGTGCTGCGAGGCTGGGCTGTGTGTGTGTGGGGGGGGGGCTGGTGCTGCGAGGCTGGGCTGTGTGTGTGTGTGGGGGGGGGTTAGTGCTGCGAGGCTGGGCTGTGTGTGTGTGTGGGGGGGGGCTGGTGCTGCGAGGCTGGGCTGTGTGTGTGTGTGGGGGGGGGTTAGTGCTGCGAGGCTGGGCTGTGTGTGTGTGTGGGGGGGGGTTAGTGCTGCGAGGCTGGGCTGTGTGTGTGTGTGGGGGGGGGCTGGTGCTGCGAGGCTGGGCTGTGTGTGTGTGTGGGGGGGGGCTGGTGCTGCGAGGCTGGGCTGTGTGTGTGTGTGTGGGGGGGGTTAGTGCTGCGAGGCTGGGCTGTGTGTGTGTGTGGGGGGGGGCTGGTGCTGCGAGGCTGGGCTGTGTGTGTGTGTGGGGGGGGGCTGGTGCTGCGAGGCTGGGCTGTGTGTGTGTGGGGGGGGGTAGTGCTGCGAGGCTGGGCTGTGTGTGTGTGTGTGTTTGTGTGTGTGTGGGGGGGGGGCTGGTGCTGCGAGGCTGGGCTGTGTGTGTGTGTGTGTGTTTGTGTGTGTGTGTGTGTGGGGGGGGGGTTAGTGCTGCGAGGCTGGGCTGTGTGTGTGTGTTTGTGTGTGTGTGTGTTGGGGGGGTTAGCTCTGCGAGGCTGGGCTGTGTGTGTGTGTGTTGGGGGGGCTGGTGCTGCGAGGCTGGGCTGTGTGTGTGTGTGTGTGTGTGTGTGTGTGTTGGGGGGGTTAGCTCTGCGAGGCTGGGCTGTGTGTGTGTGTGTTGGGGGGGCTGGTGCTGCGAGGCTGGGCTGTGTGTGTGTGTGTGTTTGTGTGTGTGTGTGTGTGGGGGGCGGTTAGTGCTGCGAGGCTGGGCTGTGTGTGTGTGTGTGTGTTTGTGTGTGTGTGTGGGGGGGGGGGGGTTAGTGCTGCGAGGCTGGGCTGGGGGGTTAGTGCCGTGAGGTGAGACTGGGGGCAGTGAGGGTTCGCCACTCTGTGTGCAGGGGGCAGGCCGGGCTCCGGCTCCCCCCATGGGAGAAGCTGACGCTGAGGCAGTGCAGAGCTGCTGGGCCAGGGAGAGGCCTCCCTACTGGTGTCTGGCCCGCCTGCAGGCGGCTCCTGCTCTTTCCTGTCCTGAAATGTTTGAACTTGCAGCGTGTATTCTTGAAATGTCTTTTCTTAAGTTAACTGGGATTTTGTTTCTTGGGAACAAACATGTCCTCACCCAGACACCACCTTCCAGGGCACAGCAGCCATTGCTCTTGGTCCCCTCGTCAACGCCTGCACGCAGCTGCCAGGCGAATGCTCCTGAGTAAACGTGAAGGGTCCAACCCTCTACACGTGCCCCTCAGATGGCCCCTCAGCCAAAGCGCTTCTTCCTGGCTCTTCCTGCTCAGAAAACACAGATTCTTACAGGTCCAGCCTCCACGGAGGTGGCTGGTGGGCGAGGTGCCCGTTCCCACTGGGCTCTGATGAGGCGACAAGTGCCTGACTGGCGCACGACTACCAGGTTCCGAGAGCTGACCCACGGCCTCAGCACCCTCTCCTGGTCACACTGTCGCCCTGATCCTGTATCAACAGCCACAGGTAAGCACCACTTCAGACTTTTCCAGATTTTACTACATTGTGCTTACATCTTCCTTCTATTCCAAACATTTTTATTTTCCTTGTAACTTTCTCCGGGACCAGTGAGTGGTTTAGATGAGTCCACAGCCACTTGAGAACTTTTCAGGTTTCTCATCAGCGTAGGCCCTGGCCCATGTTCTCTGTTCTGGAACATGCGTGTGCTGTGCATGTTGAGCTGAGGGCTCTGTGACCTGATTTGGTAAAGTTGGTTGTTCACGTCTCCGTGTCCTTGATGACGACTTGTCTCCTTGTTCTGTTAGTTGTTGGAAGACGAGGGTGAAATGCTCAATAGCAGTTGTTTGCTTCGGGCACTTCTCCTTCCAGTGGACCCACTCTGGCGTCAGGAACTTCGAAGCATCCTGTGAACGACACATTTAAGCCTTGATGTGCTTCCTGTGAATTGGCCCTTCTGTTCACGTAAGTGCCTCTATTCTCAGGCAGGTTCATAAAAGTGGAATTTGTAGTTTCTCTGGATTTTCCTTAGTGAGGGAGCATCAGTCTTTCCAACTACATTCTATACCAGGGGTGGGCAAACTTTTTGACTCGAGGGCCACAATGGGTTCTTAAACTGGACCGGAGGGCCAGAACAAAAGCATGGATGGAGTGTTTGTGTGAACTAATATAAATTCAAAGTAAACATCATTACATAAAAGGGTACGTTCTTTTTTTTTTAGTTTTATTCATTTCAAACGGGCCGGATCCAGCCCGTGGGCCGTAGTTTGCCCACGGCTGTTCTATACAGAAGCCTGCCTCATTTTTATTTAGTGTGGAGTCAATAATAGGCAAACATCCCTTTAGAAATCTGATAACTAAACATCTCAGTTTTTAAAAGTGTAGGCATCCAGCGTAGAGATGAGGCTGCCCCTGGCGACAGCGGACAACGCTCAGCAGGGTCCTTGTGGCTCTTCCACAAAATACCACGTGCGGGCGCGCACGTACAGTGTGATTGAAACTTTGTGGCCATGCACAGAAGTTGGTATTTTGTGGAAGAGCCACACTCAAGGGGCCAAAGAGCCACATGTGGCTTGCGAGCCGCAGTTTGCCGACCAATGAATGAAACAAGTCTACAAGATGAGTGGATGGGAGAGTTGGAAGGGGTCGACCTCAGCGAACGTACCTCAATCAGACTGAGAACGTTTTCAGCAAAGGCCAGCTTAGGAGCGTCCTCATTAAGTTAATAACAATGTACCTACCTATATAGTTTAAGTTAAAAGAAATTTCAGTTGCTGTACTATTGATATTTGGCTCTGTTGACTAATGAGTTTGCCGACCACTGGTCTAGACTGTAGGCTCCCAGGCCCTTCCAAGCTCAGGTTCAATCCCGGAGCCACAGGCAGTTCATGGCCTGGAGCTTGACTCTGTGACATGACACTGGCTGATCGCTCATTGGGGCTCCGGCCCTGGTGCCGCTGGGGGTGTGTCTCCCACACAGCTTATGGGGAAGACTCTCTGCACAGGGGGCGGCACTCGGTGTCACCAGGTCAGGTCTCCGCGAGGCTGCAGGGTCTGCAAGGCCACCTCCCCTCACAGGGGCATGTCAGCTCACGCTGGTTTCTGGGGAATGTCAGTCAAGGAACACGTTAGCTACACGGTCATGCCCAGGAGTCTCACATTGAACAGTTCAACTTCCTGTCTTTATTAAATGTCAGTAAGTACCAGAGAGACAGGCGTGTGTGACACTCATGCAACAGCTCCCACTCATGGGCTCAGAGGGGAAAACGGGTCATTTTAGTAATTCCGAGCGTGGATGCATCGCGGCCCAGAACCCCACGTTCTGTCACTAAAACCTGCGCCACCATGAAGGCGGCTGTGCTGCTAAATGTCATAGGAAAGATATAGAATTTAAAGATGACAGACTCTAAGGGAAGTGCGCGGGTGCTGGCGTCACTGAGAGGTCTAAGGGCTAACTCCCAGCGCTACCAGGACATCCTCAATGCCTGCGTTTCGGGCAGCAAGCTGTCGCCGGGCATTTCGAGACGATCCCTCACAGACCCCCTGGCTCCTCTAAGGAAGGTCCATCCATGCGTGCGAGACAGCGAGGCGCCCGGGCAGCAGGGGTCCGGCCGGACCCGAGGTGCTGGCCCAGGGCCACGGTGACAGCAGCCTCGCTGTGTGGAAGCTCCCGTGAGCTCTTCCGCCGCGCGGCGTCACATGCACCCATATGTTGATCGCCCCCAAGTTTTATAACATCACCCGAAGCTCAGACTTGGATCACGGGGTCTTGTAACCGACACGGCAGCAGCAGTGTGCCCCAGTAAAGCCCTGCTGGTCCCCCCACACACAGGCCGGCAAAGCCTGCCCGGGCTATCAGCGTGGCCCGCCTGGATATTCTTTTAAACCTCACAGGTGAGCGAGACGTGAGTTTAGATTCTGATGGCTTCTCACAACTGGGTGGCCCCCCACTTCTCATGCCCCCCACTGTGTGCTCCAGTGAGACATGCAAACGAGGCCCCCAGCCAGAGCCGCGCGGCACTCACACTGCTCTGCACAGGCCCCTCGGCTTCTGTTCGGAGTTGTGCTTTACAACTGTGCCGGGGAGAAAGCGTTTTTCTTTTGGAGCTTCAGAATCATTTCTCTAGCATCCGTTAGTACTTATTTTAGCAGCCTGCAATCCTCACAACTTTTCTAGTGTAATCATAGGAAAGCATACAGATGTTTTAAAATTAAAGGCCCGTCTACTTAAATATCTGTTTTGCGTACGTTACAGTAAACACGCAGCATAACATTACCTCTGGGAGGTGCAGCAGGCTGGGCAGCGGGGAGGGTGCATGTCCAAGAGCCCCCTGGGGCGGAGGCCGGGGGTGGGGGGGAGGGGCACAGGCGGGCTCCTGCCCCCAGAGGCCACCCACAAAGGACATCAAAGCTTCAGGAGGCCGTTCTGCGCACTAGGCCCCAGCTCTGCCTCCCCGCAGGACCTGTCCCCGCACTGGCTGCCTGGCTGCACCCAGAACAGGACTAGAGGTGAGGGGGGGACGCCAGACTCCTGCCTGGCGGCCCAGGGCCCTGCAGCTCAGGGTGACACCTGGTGTTGTCATTCATATTCTGCAGAGTGAAGAGGAATTGAAACATGACAGTGCTTTAAGCCTCATCTTCTTCCTGACCCTCTGAGGGGCAGCTTCTCAGCGAGCTCACGGCTGGGGTGGCTGAGGGGACATGGCCAGAGCGTCTGTGGGAGATGCTTGCCCAGCAGGTCCTGGACTCAGTGCAGGTGGCACCTCTGTTGCTGGAACGCTGCCCAGAGAGCTTCCACGTGGAGCAGAAGAGCCTAGTTTGGGCGGGGGTGTGAGCAAGCCTAACAGGGGGTTCGTGGGGCTGGACGACAAAGTCCATTAGGGCTGTGAGCCTGATGGCACACCGCCTGTCAAATGCCCCTGCAGTCAGGACACCCATCCAGGTGAGTGGCTCCATGCAGGTGTGTCTGAGGGAGGAGGAGGTGCTGGGCGGTGGGCAAACACCCTGGAACAGCATGCATGTGCTCAGAGCAGCAGCCTGGATGGCGGCGAAGCTCTGGCGAACACTGGAATTCCCACAACGTCCCATGTCCTGCGGGCAGGTGGTCCTTCCTGAGGGGAAGTCCTGGGGCCTGGTGCCTGCGTGCAGCTTCTGGCTTCCGCTGGCCGAGTGTCGTCTCAGCTCCTCAAGTCACCTCCATGGCTCCAGAGGACTCTGCGACCCATGTCCTCTGCTCGGGTGCCGACTCCCTCCCCTCTCAGCCCCAGCAACCCTCTTCTCTGTGAACCCACATCCCTCAGTTCTTAACCAATCCCTCCTCAGGGAGGCCCCTTGGCCCAGGAGGGCAGGGTCCCAGCCCAGCTGCTGGGATCTGAGTCCTGTTCTGTCCTCTCACAGGGTCCCAGGGAACAGGGACCACATGTGCTTGGCCATCTGCCTTTCCTGCTCTGGAACTTGGCACATAGTAGGTGGAAGGAAGGGAGCTGAGGAGGGAGCGCAAGGATGTTCAGTGTCCACAAGCACAGGGCACTCGGCTGCGTCCAGCTCTGGGCTGGGCAGGCGGCCTCCTGGTGTCATGCGTGATGGCGTGTGGACTCGGTCCCTGGGGCTGGGAAGGCTGCCTCCTGGTGACATGCATGTGGACTCAGTTCCCAGGGAGGGCCGTCCTGGCCGTTCTCCCATCATCTGCTGGGACTAGAGTCCCACCTGTGTTTGGGGAGCGGCAGAAGCTGTGCTCCCAGTAAACGGACTGGACAGAACGCCAGTCTGCAGTAGCGGGTGGGGGGAGGGGGAAGCGTGGGCCAAGGTCCCATCAGTGTGTGTGAGCAATGGCAGTTTCTGAGGGCTCCCCAGTCCTGGGAAGGCCTTTTGGGAAAAGCCTACTGAGTCACAGCCATTTCTGACAAGTGTGGCTTCCTGTGAGGTGGCCACGGGGGTGGCCCACCAGGGGGAGTATTTGCCGGAAGCTGGTCCATCCTTGCTGCTTGACACAGTCGCTGCAGGGAAGAAACATCTGCACAGCATATGTTTCAAGGGACCTGGCATATATGGCATACTGTTCTTAATATGTTTGTTCCCCTTCTTAGCGCTATGTGTTTTAACCAAGGTCACCTCTCTGAGAAAGGTTGTTTCCCCAGGTGGGGATTTTTCCCTGGAGTTAGGGATTAACAGGACTAAGGGAGGGAATAAAACCCCTTAACTAAGTGCCAGGCGGGTAATTAATCACTTTAACTACGGACAATCACTTAGGATAATCTCCTTCAGTTACTAACTTGTAGCTTAACAGAACAATAGAGTAGTGACTTTGGAATGGAGATAACAAACACCCACCCTAACCTTTGGAATAGAATGGATAGGATTAAAGTCGACTGGTATAAATACAGATGTAACAGGACAATAAAGACAGAACCTGGCTGGAGAACCTGACTAGAGAACCTGGCTAGGCTGCTGATCAACTGAATGATGTCTCCGTGTCATTTCTTCTTCGCCAACTCTGTCCACACCTTTGGGAACCCCTGGACCTGCTGGAGCTGGACCCCAACAGGGGAGGGGGCGGCTGCCCTGGCAGAGGTGAGGGATGGAAACCAACGAGGTGCTGTCTGTCTTCAGGGCAGGAGTCGGGGCATGGAAACCCACCAGGAGATGAGGGTTATAGTTCAGCACCGGGCTGTGCCTGTTCCGCTCCCGAAACCGCAGAACAAGTTTGGAGACATGCACCTGCCTCACATATGCCTGTTCGGAGAAGTTCTAGAACCTTCCACCAAAGGCTCCATGGCTCAGAGGGCTGCATGCTTCTTGGGGACGCTCGCGGATCAGGGGCATTTGACTCCTGCCTCCCTACCTGCTGCGCGCGCTCCGGCAGCACCTGCCCAGGTGCAAGCCCCTCGCTGCGGAGACTCCTCCTCCACCCGGAGCCGCTCCCTGGGAGGGATGTTATCTCTGCGGCTGCACCAGGTGCTTGCAAACCTGCAGGGCATCTGATCCGAGCGAGGAGCTGATCCCAAGCTCCACCTGCTACAGTCGGGCTGGTGGGCACGGGGCCTCCGCCCCTCACCTCGTCCAGAAACCTCGCCTGCTGGCTTGTGCCTGTCCATTGTGTTCCTCTCGCCTAAGAGCTGGCCCCGCCGGACCCTAAAGGGGCTGCTCGCTGCGGACACGTTTGGGGGGTGTGCTCAGGTGGCCTATGAAAGCATCGCATTTCAGGGTCTGAGCCCGGAGTACAGCAGCCCCTGCTCTCCTCCAATGCCGCTCGCAGATACAGCTCTGGACCGAAGGTTCTAGGAAATCCAGTCCTCTGATATCCACCCCCTGAGAGACTGTCCTGCTGTCCCATCTGAGCTGGCCCTTCAGGCTGTGGGTTCTCAGCCCTCAGCTCCTGCATGTGCTCTGCTGGGTCGGGTCAGTGTCCGGCTCCCGGAAGAATTCTGCAAGTGGCCGAGCCTGTCCCCGCCGCCTGCCTCCTGCTCCCCGCGCCTGCACCCATGCGCTCTGCCTAGCGGTCCAGTCTCCGAATGCGGACCCTGAGTTTCACGTATTTTTCTCATTGGAGTTTTGTGAGAAGGTAGTTCCATCTACAGTAGCAGCCTATGTTTTTCATCTGTGAGGGATGCATGTTAACAAGACCTTTAGGAATTCACAAATGCCTTTAGCCCTCGGGGATGTAGGCAGTCGGACAACCTTAGCACTGCGTGGAGGTGGGAGAGGCTCTCACCACCGCCAATGCCACCACGCTCATAATGACTTGTGTACAACCACCAGGGAGTGCACTGACCACCAGGAGGCAGCTCCTGCATTAAGCATCTGCCCCTGGTGGTCAGTACATGTCATAGCGACCAGTCATTCCACTGTTCAGTCTATTTGCATATTAGCCTTTTATTATACAGGAGGATATGATTTCTACTGTTGTGTTATTGAGTCATATTTACCTTCATATTTCATGTGTTTGTATACTTAATATGAAGAGGTATTCAATATTCATTTTATTGATATCATATTGATTTGTTGAATAAATAAGCAGGAAATGAAGTAATCAAGTATCTGTACAGATAAGGTAATGCTGGTGTTTTCATTTCAAGAAGGGGCATGTTTCAGATGGATGTTACTTTAAAAATGGTCAATGTGATGTTTTATATTTTTATATATCGCTATTTTGTCTAATTTCTTAAAAATATTGATTTCAGAGAGGAAGGGAGAGGGAGAGAGTGATAGAAACACCAATGATGAGAGAGAATCATCGATCGGCTGCCTCCTGCACACCCCCTACTGGGGATCGAGCCCGCAACCCAGGCATGTGCCCTTGGCTGGAATCGAACCTGGGACCCTTCAGTCTGCAGGTCAACGCTGTATCCACTGAGCCAAGCCCACCAGGGCTATTTTGTCTAATTTTGTTTATATTTTTAAAGCTGCTTATTGGTCTGTCATACTTTTAATTTCTTCTCTGATCCATGTTAATGACTCTGTATCAGATATTTAAAGAGTGAAAATAGGTTCTATTTCTTACTTGCATGTGAGTAACAGGTAGAGGGAGGTGTTTGTGTAGCTGCAGGTAAGAGATGCGAGTGAGTAGCCAAGTGTGAGGTCCGTGGTCGTCTCTCCCTCCTGCCTGCGTGTGGGTGACCTTTGCCCTGGTGTGGGTAGTCCCCACGTTTCGTTTTGTCTCCCTGGAACATGAAAATGATCCCAGTGACTTAGCTTACAGATTTTTTATTTTTATTTTTTGAGCTTAAATGGGAGGTCTGCAGTCCCCTGGGATTTAGGATTGCAAGGTGCTATGAAGTTGAACTATTGTATCTGTATTTTCAAAAGTCTTCTTTTGTTTTAATGTTATTTTATCAAATTTAAGTTCCAATCCACCATCTTTTATATCTTTTTTTAAAAAAATCTTTATTGTTGAAAGTATTACAAATGCCCCATGGGCCCCTTCTAGCCCACCTCCACCCTCACCCCAGGCCTTCACCACCCTGCTGTCTGTATCCATGGCTTTTGCATAAGTGCATACACATTCTTTGGTTGATCTCTTCACACCCACACACCCTCTGAGATGCAGCACTCTGTTCCATGTCCTATGTCTCTGGACCTATTTTGTTCATCAGTTTATTTTGTTTTTTTGACTCCACATCTGAGTGGGATCATGTGATACTTATCTTTCTCTGGCGTATTCTGCTCAGCATAATTTCCGCTTAAAGAAATCTTGCCTTTTGAAGTTACTGCTTCATCAGTTCTCGGAGCACAGCTGCTTCTCTTCCGCCTCCTGTGCATTTAATTGAGGAAAACAAATTTGCCGCCTGAAAAGCCCTGTGTCTGCCCATCAGCAGTCACTCAGCTGCCTGGCTTCTGCACCGCAGCCCTCTCTCCTCTTGTTTTCCTTTCCTCTTCTTCCCCCTTCCCTTCCCCAAACATTTATTGAAAGAGTTGTTTTAGCCTCATTCTTTCTTCAAAAACCAAGCTGTGTGCCCAGGATGTTCTCATAAAACTAAAACGGATTTTTGGTGGGCGAGGGCCCATAATGACGTCCCTGAGAGCCTCACTATGTTTCGTTCTTGAAAGTTGTGTTTAACATGCTGAGTTTCCTGCTTGCAGTGCCTGCGTCAGTTCTGGGACCGCGTGGCAGTCTCGCGCGCCTGTGGAGGAGCCACTGCTGTACTCAGAGGCTGTTTTCTCCAAGATAAACACTGGTGCCTCCCCACAAAAGGCGCAGGGCCGATGGTGCACAGGAAGTCAGTACCTTCCCGTTACCTACTTCATAGGAGTCTCGCCGAAAGTGTGTGTGTGTCTGTGTGTGTGTGCGCGCGCGAGCGCAAAGAATAGTTTATTGATTTTTAGAGAGAGAGAAGAGAGAAACATCAATGTGAGAGTTCAACATCGATCGGCTGCCCCCTGCATGGCCCCCAAACTGAGCCAGAAAGCCAGGCCTCTGCCCCAGTTGGGAATGAGCAGAGACCCTCAGGTGCACAGGACAACGCCAGCCAACGGAGCCACAATGTTTTTGAATTTGCTTTGATCCTGGCAGTCACTTGTAATGTGGGAATTAGGCTTAGATGTCCTGGCGCTGCAGGGTCATTCAGCCCCTCCCCCTCCTTTCTCTTCGCCTCAGACAGCTGCCAGGTGTGATTCCTTCCGTAATTCCTCACACCTGCACACTGAGAAGTAAAGCCTCATGCACGGTCCTCTCTTCCCACCACAGTGAATATTTATAGATGATTTATAAATGGCTGAGAACCAGAACTATTTTTTAAATATATTTTTACTGATTTCAGAGAGGAAGGGAGAGGGAGAAATGGAAACATCAGTGATGAGAGAGAACCATGGATCAGCTGCCTCCTGCACGCTCCCTAGTGGGGATCGAGCTCACAACCTGGGCATGTGCCCTTGACGGGAATTGAACCTGGAACCCTTCAGTCCACAGGCCAATGTCTGTCCACTGAGCAACACTGGCCAGGGCAGAACCAGAACTTTTCATGGAGATTTGGGAGAGCGGGTAGTGCTGCCTGGGGACATTGATGTGGAAAAGCAGCTGCCCCGGAAGAAGCTGCGGGGAGGGTGCTTGTCCGCAGAGCCCTTGGCATACACAGCCTGAAAAAGCATCATAACAGCTTCCCTCTCCAGAGCCTCAAACTCCATTCTGCTCCTCGGATGGGCGTGGCCGAGCGCCTTCTCTCAGGCTCACAAGGAGAGGCCAGGGCCTCTCGGCAATGCCATGTGTGGACATCTAGGTGTGATGCCCTTGATGGGAGAGAAGAGAAAACCTCACGTTTCCACTCTCTTTTATACTTCGAGCATGAGAGAGAGAGGGAGAGAGACAGAGGGAGACATGTTAAATCCATCCATAATGCAAAGGTCTCTGGTGGCTAAGTGGATGCTCAGTGGAAACAGTCATGGGCTGACTGGGCTCCTCCTCTCTGCACCCCCGGGCTCACTCTGCACCCCCCGGGCTCACTCTGCACCCCCCGGGCTCACTCTGCACCCCGCAGGCTCACTCTGCAACCCCGGGCTCACTCTGCACCCTCGGGCTCACTCTGCACCCCGCAGGCTCACTCTGCACCCCGCAGGCTCACTCTGCACCCCCCGGGCTCACTCTGCACCCCGCAGGCTCCCTCTGCACCCCACAGGCTCACTCTGCACCCCGCAGGCTCACTCTGCACCCCCCGGGCTCACTCTGCACCCCCGGGCTCACTCTGCACCCTCGGGCTCACTCTGCACCCCGCAGGTTCACTCTGCACCCCGCAGGCTCACTCTGCACCACGCAGGCTCACTCTGCACCCCCCGGGCTCACTCTGCACCCCGCAGGCTCACTCTGCACCACGCAGGCTCACTCTGCACCCCCGGGCTCACTCTGCACCCAGCGGGCTCACTCTGCACCCAGCGGGCTCACTCTGCCACCCCGGGCTCACTCTGCACCCCGCAGGCTCACTCTGCTCCCCTCGGGCTCACTCTGCACCCCACAGGCTCACTCTGCACCCCCCGGGCTCATTCTGCACCCCTCGAGCTCACTCTGCACCCCCCGGGCTCACTCTGACCCCGCAGGCTCACTCTGCATCCCTCGGGCTCACTCTGCACCCCACAGGCTCACTCTGCACCCCCCGGGCTCATTCTGCACCCCTCGGGCTCACTCTGCACCCCCCGGGCTCACTCTGACCCCGCAGGCTCACTCTGCATCCCTCGGGCTCACTCTGCACCCCACAGGCTCACTCTGCACCCTCGGGCTCACTATGCACCCCCCAGGCTCACTCTGCACCCTTGGGCTTACTCTGCACCCTCGGGCTCACTCTGCACCCCCGGGCTCACTCTGCACCCCACAGGCTCACTCTGCACCCCCGGGCTCACTCTGCACCCCACGGGCTCACTCTGCACCCCCCGGGCTCACTCTGCACCCCCGCAGGCTCACTCTGCACCCTCGGGCTCACTCTGCACCACCGGGCTCACTCTGCACCCCACAGGCTCACTCTGCACCCCACAGGCTCACTCTGCACCCCTGGGCTCACTCTGCACCCCCCGGGCTCACTCTGCACCCCACGGGCTCACTCTGCACCCCCGGGCTCACTCTGCACCCCTCGGGCTCACTCTGCAACCCGCAGGCTCACTCTGCACCCCACAGGCTCACTCTGCACCCCCGGGCTCACTCTGCACCCCCCGGGCTCACTCTGCACCCCACAGGCTCACTCTGCACCCCTGCAGGCTCACTCTGCACCCCCCGGGCTCACTCTGCACCCCGCAGACTCACTCTGCACCCACCGGGCTCACTCTGCACCCCACAGGCTCACTCTGCACCCTCGGGCTCAATCTGCACCCCGCAGGCTCACTCTGCACCCCCGGGCTCACTCTGCACCCTCGGGCTCACTCTGCACCCCCCGGGTTCACTCTGCACCCCCCGGGCTCACTCTGCACCCCCCGGGCTCACTCTGCACCCCCGCAGGCTCACTCTGCACCCCCCGGGCTCACTCTGCACCCCACAGGCTCACTCTGCACCCCCCGGGCTCACTCTGCACCCCACAGGCTCACTCTGCACCCCACGGGCTCACTCTGCACCCACCGTGCTCACTCTGCACCCCACAGGCTCACTCTGCACCTCACAGGCTCACTCTGCGCCCCACAGGCTCACTCTGCACCCCCCGGGCTCACTCTGCACCCCACAGGCTCACTCTGCACCCTCAGGCTCACTCTGCACCCCACAGGCTCACTCTGTATCCTCGGGCTCACTCTGCATCCCCCGGGCTCACTCTGCACCCCCCGGGCTCACTCTGCACCCCACAGGTCACTCTGCACCCCACAGGCTCACTCTGCACCCCCGGGCTCACTCTGCACCCTCGGGCTCACTCTGCACCCCACAGGCTCACTCTGAACCCCCCGGGCTCACTCTGTACCCCACAGGCTCACTCTGCACCACCCGGGCTCACTCTGCACCCCACAGGCTCAATCTGCACCCCCCGGGCTCACTCTGCACCCCACAGGCTCACTCTGCACCCCCGGGCTCACTCTGCACCCTCGGGCTCACTCAGCACCCCACAGGCTCACTCTGCACGCCCCGGGCTCACTCTGCACCCCACAGGCTCACTGTGCACCCCACAGGCTCACTCTGCACCCCCCGGGCTCACTCTGCACCCCACAGGTCACTCTGCACCCCACAGGCTCACTCTGCACCCCCGGGCTCACTCTGCACCCTCGGGCTCACTCTGCACCCCACAGGCTCACTCTGAACCCCCCGGGCTCACTCTGTACCCCACAGGCTCACTCTGCACCACCCGGGCTCACTCTGCACCCCACAGGCTCAATCTGCACCCCCCGGGCTCACTCTGCACCCCACAGGCTCACTCTGCACCCCCGGGCTCACTCTGCACCCTCGGGCTCACTCTGCACCCCACAGGCTCACTCTGCACCCCCGGGCTCACTCTGCACCCTCTGGCTCACTCTGCACCCCGCAGGCTCACTCTGCACCCCACAGGCTCACTCTGCACCCCCCGGGCTCACTCTGCACCCCGCAGGCTCACTCTGCACCCCCGGGCTCACTCTGCACCCAGCGGGCTCACTCTGCACCCAGCGGGCTCACTCTGCCACCCCGGGCTCACTCTGCACCCCGCAGGCTCACTCTGCTCCCCTCGGGCTCACTCTGCACCCCACAGGCTCACTCTGCACCCCCCGGGCTCACTCTGCACCCCGCAGGCTCACTCTGCACCCCACAGGCTCACTCTGCACCCCCGGGCTCACTCTGCACCCTTTGGGCTCACTCTGCACCCCCCGGGCTCACTCTGCACCCCCGGGCTCACTCTGCACCCCGCAGGCTCACTCTGCACCCCCCGGGCTCACTCTGCACCCTCGGGCTCACTTTGCACCCCACAGGCTCACTCTGCACCCTCGGGCTCACTCTGCACCCCACCGGGCTCACTCTGCACCCCCCGGGCTCACTCTGCACCCTCGGGCTCACTCTGCACTCCACCGGGCTCACTCTGCACCCTCGGGCTCACTCTGCACCCTCGGGCTCACTTTGCACCCCACAGGCTCACTCTGCACCCCTGGGCTCACTCTGCACCCCCGGGCTCACTCTGCACCCCGCAGGCTCACTCTGAGTTGCCGCTGATAAAAGCAGAGCTTTGCTCCAAAGTCAGACCCAGGAGTAAGAAGGCAGCGAAAGGGGCCCAGATAATTCATAAATGGAAATTGAAAATCTCTGGGTAATTATGAGTTTGGCATCCTGGGAAATTGCCAAATATCTTTTTCATCAAATGGGACAGTCATTGTGCCCTCCTGTTTGAGGGGCCATTAGTGCAATGTTATGGGTGAAACACATGTAACTAAAGCTTCACTCACAGTGCCATTCACACTCACCAAAGCTGCATCTTCATACAAACCATAGTGACTAACAGTTACCATCCCTATTGTGCAGTTAAGGAAACTGAGGTATAAGTAATTAGTGATCAGCATGCACTGGTATCTGTCCAGTGAGCTCTGTATCCTAGAAGAAGTTGATTACTAATCCAGAGAGAAGAAGTGAGTGTACGATGCAGATTTAATGCAATTTAATGATATAATAAAAGCCTAATATGCTAAGTGTCCAACTGTTTGGCCATTCGACCAGTCGCTATGACATGCACTGACCACCAGGGGGCAGATGCTCCAAACAGTAGGTTAGGTTGTTGCTGGGGTCCGGCCAATCGGGACTGGATGAGATGGGCTGGACACGCCCTGAAGCCCTCCTGCGGTCCCTCCCCAGCCCTAATAGTGCACCAGTGGGGTCTCTCGGCCTGACCTGCACCCTTTCACAATCTAGGATCCCTTGGGGGATGCCAGAAAGCCAGTTTCAGCCTGATCCCCACAGGCCAGGCTGAGGACCCCACCTGTGCACGCATTTGTGCACCGGGCCTCCAGTAAGATAATACGGTCCTAAGAACAGGAACAAGACAGGGATGCCCACTCTCACCACTCCTGTTTGACATAGTATTGGAAGTGCTAGCCATAGCAATCAGACAAGAAGAAGAAATAAAAGTATCCAAATTGGAAAAGAAGTAAAACTGTCCTTATTCACAGATGACATGATATTGTACATAGAAAATCCTAAAGACTCCATCAAAAAACTATTAGACTTAATAAATGAATTTGGCAATGTAGCAGGATACAAAATTAACACCCAGAAATCTATGGCATTTTTATACACCAATAATTAACTCAGAGAAAGAGAAAAATTTTTTAAAAATCCCATTTACCATTGCAACAAAAAAACTAAGATACCTAGAAATAAACTTAACTAAGGGGGTAAAAGACCTGTACTCAGGTTCAGGTTGTTGAAAAGAGAGATAGAGGAAGATATAAACAAGTGGAATATACTGTGTTCATGGATTGGTAGAATCAACATTATTAAAAGCAATCTACCCAAAGCAATCTATAGATTCAATGCAATCACCATTAAAATACCAATGGCATATTTTACAGGCCTAGAACAAACTCTCCAAAAATTTTTATGGAATAAAAAAGACCTGGAATAGCTGCAGCAATCCTGAGAAAGAAGAACAAAGTTGGAGGGATCACAATACCAGATATCAAGCTATATTACAAAGCCACTGTTCTCAAAACTGCTTGGTACTGGCACAAGAATAGACATATAGACCAGTGGAGCAGAACAGAGAACCCAGAAATTGACCCAACCCATTATGCTCAATTAATATTTGACGAAGGAGGCAAGAGCATACAATGAAGTCAAGACAGTCTCTCAATAAATGGTGTTGGGAAAATTGGACAGATACATGCAAAAAATTGAAACTAGATCACCAACTTACACCATGAACAAAAATAAACTCAAAATGGATAAAGGACTTAAATGTAAGTTGGGAAACCATCAAAACCTTAGAAGAATCCATAGGCAGCAAAATATCAGAAATATGTTGTAGCAATATCTTTACCGATACGGCTCCTAGGACATTGGAAACTAAGAAGAAAATATACAAATGGGACTACATCAAAATAAAAAGCTTCTGCACAGCAAAAGAAACCATCAACAAAACAACAAGAGAGCCCACTGCATGGGAGAACATAATTGTCAATGTTACATCCAATAAGGGTTTAACCCCCAAAACTTATAGGGAACTCATACAACTTAACAAAAGGAAGATAAACAATATAATAAAAAAATGGGCAAAGGACCTTAATAGACACTTTTTGAAAATGGACATACAGAAGGCCAAGAGACATGAAAACATGCTCAAAGTCACTAATCAGCCAAGAGATGCAAATCAAAACAATGGGGTACCATCTCACACCTGTCAGAATGGCTATCATCAACAAATGACAAGTGCTGTCGAGGATGTGGAGGAAAAGGAACCCTCGTGCACTGCTGGTGGGAATGCAGACTGGTGCAGCCACTGTGGAGAACAGAATGGAGTTTCCTCAAAAAATTAAAGATGGCCCTAACTGGTTTGTCTCAATAGATAGAGCTTCGGCCTGTGGACTCAAGGGTCCCAGGTTTGATTCCGGTCAAGGGCATGCACCTTGGTTATGGGCACATCTCCAGTAGAGAGTGTGGAGGAGGCAACTGATCAATGTTTCTCTCTCATCAATGTTTCTCTCTATCCCTCTCCCTTCCTCTCTGTAAAAAATCAATAAAATATATTTTTTAAAAATTAAAAATGGAACTCCCATTTGACCCAGTAATCTCACTTCTAGGAATAAATCCCAAGAAAACAGAAACACCAATCAGAAAGGATATATGCGCCCCTATGTTCATAGCAGCACAATTTATAATAGCTAAGATTTGGAAACAGCCTAAGTGCCCATCAGCAGATGAGTGGATTAAAAAGTTGTGATACATTTACACAATGGAACACTATGCTGCTGTAAAAAAGGAAGGAACTCTTACCATTTGCAACAGCATGGATGGAACTGGAGAACATTATGCTAAGCGAAATAAGTCAGTTAGAGAAAGATAAATATCACATGATCTCACTCATTTGTGGGGTATAATGAACTAAAATAGATCCAGAGACACAGAAGCATTGAATAGACCATCAAACCTCAGAGGGAAGGCCGGGGAGGGGTGGGGAGTAAGAAATCAACCAAAGGATTTGTGTGTACATAAGCAAAACTCTGGACACAGACAGCAGGGTGGGTGAGGGCCTGGGCTGGAGGCTGGGAGCAGGTGGGGAGAGGTCAATGGGGGAAAAAGAGACATATGTAATACTTTCAACAATAAAGAATTTAAAAAAAAAAAAAGATAATATGGTCCAAGTTCTGGCCTGTCCTATGGGACAGAAGAGGTAGCTGGCCCCTCCCCAGGTCATTATTTACCCCAGGATAGCGTGCATCATCTGGAGGAATGGCTTCTAGCCAGCATTTGCTGTCTCTGCTACTTCCCAGAAGGGAAGTCAAAACTCGGACTGGGTCCGAGTCTGGTCTGCCTTTGAAAAAGGTAGAAGAGAAGCGTTCCTGGGCAGTTTTCTACTGCCTCTGCTCAGGGACTTGTTCTGTATCTCTACACAGTTGAAACTGATTTGGTGAATGTGGGGTTTCTGTGGTGTAAATGTGGCGCACGCCGGTGTAAAAGTGTTTGTTTACTGTTGGGGTTTTATGTTTGTTTGTTTCCTTTTTCTTAAAACCCTTCTAAACCTCTCCCGAGTTTCTGTGGTGATTCAAAGCTTTTAGTGGGGTATGTTATCTGTCTTTATTGTTTAAATATGTCTCTTTGTTGTTTGTTTAAATTGTTTAGCTAGTGAAATTTCTGTTTGTGTCTCTTAAAAAATATAAATGCATTGCTGAGTGACTAACCCCCCTCCCTCTCACACAGTGAGTTCCATGTCTTTTTAAAAAATATATATTTATTGATTTTTTTTACAGAGAGGAAGGGAGAAGGATGGAGAGTTAGAAACATCGATGAGAGAGAAACATCGATCAGCTGCCTCCTGCACACCCCCCCCACTGGGGATGTGCCTGCAACCAAGGTACATGCCCTTGACTGGAATCGAACCTGGGACCCGTCAGTCCGAAGGTCGACACTCTATCCATGGAGCCAAACCGGTCAGGGTGAGTTCCATGTCTTAACCCCTAGACCCTGAGTAGGTCGCCTCACCCAACAAAGGTAAGTGCAGACGTGACCAAGGCTCAGGGACTTGGGGGGAGGGGACTGCGGGTCACCCGGGTGTGTCCACAGCCGTCCTGTGAGCAGTTAGGAGCAGAGTGTCTCCCCGCTTTGTCAGACAACTGTGAGGACTGGCAACAGAGGGTCAGGAGGGTCAGTTCCATGCACAGATGCTGCTGGTGGCAGGGGGCCTGGAGCTCAGAGAGGCGGCGAGAAGGTGGGGGGCAGGACCCTGCCCATAGCCTGCAGGGAGAAGCTCAGCCCAGCCCAGGTTAGCCTGTGCCCTTGCATCTGACCTCTGACCTGCAGAGCTGCGAAAACATCTCTGGCACTGTGTAAGCGCTGTTTCCAGCTCTAAAAGAGCCTTTTTCTGCCTTAAGCTGGCCCCTTCAGTCAGCTGCAGTTTGCCTTCTAGTGGGAAAACCCAACCACAGGGGCTAGGGAACAGTTCACCTGGACCAGACTGCCACAAGGGTTCAAGAACTCCCCAACTCTTTGTAGTGGAGCACTAGCAGCAGATTTGTCCAAATTTCTAGGACGGGATGTGGGGTGCATTCTACTTCAATATGTAAATAACCTCCTACTGGCTAACTCCACACGAACTCAGTGCTGGGAAGGAACACGAGCCCTTCTAAGATTCTTAACTGAAACAGGTTATTGGGTGTCCAAAAGGAAGGCTCCAATCTGTCAGGGGGAAGTCAAATACCCAAGGGAAACGAAGACTAGGGACTGAAAGAAAACAGGCAATATGTGCCATACCAGCCCCCAGCACCCAGCAACAGATTCGGGAATTCCTAGGGGCAGCAAGGTTCTGTCAAATTTGGATCCCGAATTCCAGATCTAGCTAAGCCCCTCTATAAAGCCTTAAAAGGAGAGGAAAAGGCACCCATTAACTGGGGTCCTAAATAGGAAAAAGCCTTTGTGACCATAAAGACAAAGCCCACCGAGCTCCCAGATGTGACACGGGACTTTAAGCTTTTCATTCATGAGAACAATGGGGTAGCTCTAGGAGTTCTGACTCAGGAGATGGGACCCTGGCAGAGGCCTACCTGTCCAAACAGATTGACCTGGTTGCCTATGAGTGGCCCCCATGCTTCAGGGCCCTTGCAGCCACGGCCTTATTAGTCAAAGAGGCAGAGGAGCTCACTCTGGGACAGAACTTAAACGTTAAAGTGCCTCATGCTGTTGTCACGCTGTGGAAGCTAAGGGGCAGCACTGGCTGACTCATGCTCGGATGACTCAATACGAAGGGCTCCTATGTGAAGATCCACGAATGAGATTAGAGGCAGTAAGAACTCTTAATCCTGCCCACTTTCCTACCCATCACAGAGGGAGCCCTGAGCATGATTGTCTAGAAGTCCTAGAGCAGGGGTGGGCAACCTTTTTGTGAGTGCGTGCCAAAACCAGCAAAATCTCTGACACAAAATTCTTCTGCATGCCAACCCTAATTTTTTGAGAACATGTTACGCCTACTTGATATCTCTTAAGGTGTATGTATGTGAAGAACCTTGAAGAAATAATAAAATTCATTTGAGCGAAAAAAACACAGTATATGATGATGAAAAATACATTTATTTTTTAATGTATAACATGTTATGTAAAATTATTTATTTATCTAAGATGCACCTACACTGAATTTATCTGAAAAACAAAAAAAGTCAATATGAAGAAAAAAATTGTAAATGGAAGATAATAAGAGAGGGTTTCTCGTGCCAGCAAAAGTTACTGGCGGGCCATGTTTGGCACGCGTGCCAGGGGTTGCCCACCCCTGTCCTAGAGGAGGTTTGCTCCAGCTGGCCAGATCCAACAGACAGGTCTCTCGTTCATGGACGGCAGTAGCTTCCTAGATAAAGGAAAAGGACGAGCTGGGTATGTAGTGGATCAGACTTTGAGATAATAGAGGCACAGGCCCTGCCTGAAGGATGGTCAGCACAGAAGGCAGAGCTTTGGGCCCTAGTCAGAGCCTTAAATCTCAGTAAGGATAAACATCTACACTGACTCGAGCTATGCCTTCGCTACCCTGCATATCCATGGGGCCATATATAAGGAAAGGGGGCTCCTGAGGGCCAGAGGAAAAGGAATAAAAAATCAGACTGAGATCTTGAAGTTACTAGAAGCAGTCTGGGAGCCCAAGGAAGTAGCAGTCATCCACTGCAAAGGAAATCAAAAAGGAAAAGACTCAGTGTCAGAAGGGAACATGCAGATGCAGTGGCAAGGCTAGCTGCTAAGGAGCGGGCGGCGCCATGGTGGATCATGCTGGCTCCTGAACCTCCGAAATACACCCCTCAGGAAGAAGAATGGGCCCAAGGAGAAGGGGGTAAAAGGACGGAGGAAGGTTGGTGGATACTCCCAGATCATAGGGTCTACGTTCCAGAACAGTTAGCTCATAGAGTAGTCCTGCCGCAGCATGAACTCATCCATTTAGGGAAGATGGCTCTAGAAGCCTGCTTAAGCAGACACTATCTAATTGCCCGTCTCCCCTCCTTATGCACCTCAGCCTCTCAGCGCTGCCTCCTCTGTGCACAGAACAATGCAAGGCAGGGTCCTGTAGGACCGATAGGAGTTCAGTGCTGTGGGCAGGCTCCCTTTGAAGATTTAGAAGTAGAATTTACAGAAATAGGGCCTAGTAGAGGAAATAAATATCTTTTAGTTTTTGTCTGCGCCTTTTTAGGCTGGGTTGAAGCATATTATACACGCACAGAGAAGGAGAGAGAAGTCACTAAGACATTGCTGAAGGACATAATTCTGCAATATGGGTGCCATTAACCATAGAGTCAGATAATAGCCCAGTCTTTATAGCTGAGGCAGTACAGCAGGTAGCTAAGGCCTTAGGAATTAAGTGGAACTTACATGCAGCCTACAGGCCCCAGAGTTCAGGGAAAGTAGAACACATGAACTGGACTCTCAATCAGGCTATGGCTAAGCTGTGCCAGGAGACGAACTTACCCTGGACAGATATCTTACCACTTGTACTCCTGCAGGTGCACTGTGCCCTGAAAGCCAGGGTAGGGTTCTCTCCATTTGAAATTCTATATGGCAGACCCCTTCCCTTAATTTGGCCAAAGGGAGATTTGGGGGAAATAGGAAGCTTAGAAAGTCAGAAACAGCTACAAGGACTTGGGAAAAGTATCCTTGAAGTCCACAGATGGGTTACTAATTGATTGCCCATCTCTTTAGGAATAGCTGTGCACCCTCACAAGCCTGGGGACCAGATTTGGGTCAAAGATTGGAAAAAGGAACCCCATAAGCCAACCTGGAAGGGACCTTATCCAGTCATACTAAGCTCAGCTCTCAAAGTTGCAGGACTAGACACCTGGATCCATGACTCCTGAGTAAAAGCAGCCCACCAGCTGGACAATCAGCATCCAGAGTGGAAGGTGACCTCTGACCTGAACTACCCCCTGCGGATCATCTTCAAGAAGATGGTGGATTTGGCTCATGAAACTGAATCTCCTTATCCCCTCCTATCTGGATAATTATTGTTTTTGTTTTTTCTAATAGTTTTATTCTGTCTTCATACAGTGTCCCCGGAACCCCAGACTGGTACCAGGAGAAGAACTTCTCTGCCCTTGCGACTCCAACAACCCCCTTGGGGAAGATGGTGAAGACTCAGGATACTGAACCCCCTTTTTCGTCTGCTTCACAGAGTCTCTCATAAAAGGCTGCCGGACTTTCATCAGGCCTCTGGAAAACCTCAGAGGTCTTGGCCATATTAGTGGGCTTCTTGGCCCCAGCCCGGAATCCCTAGAGGAAGGCCAGCCGATATCTCTCTAATCTGGCCTCCCATCCTCTGAATTCAGGTCCCATCTGGGTTCCACATCTGGGAGAGTCTCCCAGGCCCATCTGTCTGTGTCTAATGTCCTTGGCAGGGCCTGGGTCTGGAGCCATTTCCGTGCTTCTGTTATTATTCTCATGTGCTCCTCAGTGTTAAAAAGTGTGAGAAGGAGTTGTTTGCAATCAACCCAGGTGGACTATGGGTCTGAAAAATTGACTCCAGGAGGTCAGCCATGGCTTGAGATTTTTCAGAATAAGTGGGAGTGTGATGCTTCCAATTAAAGAGATCGGTCGTAGTGAAATGCTGGTAGTAAAAGACCAGTCTCCCTCTTGTGGGATCCCATTTTCTCCAATTATATGAGGACCTCACATTTCTCGGAGAGGAATCTGGAAAGCTGGGAGTGGTTTGGGTCCCTGGCCAGCTGCGCACAAATATCGTCCAACTGGCTCTGGAGAGTCTGGTTGGGGATAGACAGAAGGAGGTGGTGTATCTAAGCTTCACTGGCTAGGCAAAGGGCCACTGGGTACCACTTGAGGCACGTATGGAGGTGGTAGAAGTAGCAGCGCTTCCTCAGGGGGTTCCTGCAGAATAGGAGGCTTATTCTCCTTCTGAGGGTCCTGCCCTTTTTCCTTATATAAAAAACAAACAAACCAAAAAAAAAAAAAATGAATCCAAAGTGGTTTAAGCTCTGCCATTTCTAGCCACTGGTCAATATAAGAGAACTGGTCGGGATGACCTGGGTCTTCTCTGATAATTCTGTGAACATTCCTGATCATGGGACATCTAATCTGCCCTCCAGTGGCCATCCTACTCCAAAGATGGCCAGTCTATTTCACACATCCTTTTTAACTCCCAGGGACTAGTTTTACCCCATAGTCCCCAACAAACCCCTTTTTAAAATTCCTTAACATATATTCTACTACAGTAGAGTTTGAGGAGGAGCTATTACCCATGTTGCAGGGAGGGACCGGGTTACCTCCTTTAAAAAAAAAATACCCAAATGAAAGAACTAATCAAAATAAGGTTATTTTCTAACTTCATTTGTCCTTGGGTGTGGACAGCAAATGACACTAATCAGATTCTGCTATCAGCTTTCCTGAGTACATTGACATAAGCTATTTAACCTCTGTTTAGGGAGGCAAAATGCAAATCATTTACTCCCAAGTGTCCTTGGTTTAGGGAAGACAGGATTTAAGACAGGATTTACAAGATGGCTCCAATGTCCTTGATTTAGGGAAGACAGAATTTAAGACAGGATTTACAAGATGGCTCCAATTTGCTATTTAACCATCTCAGTTTCCCTATTCTACTTTGTCCTGGCTTACTGGCCTGTCATTTATTCAACTTCCTTTCAACATTTCTCTTTACCTTCCTCCATTACACCAAAGCCATACTTTCTTTCCAGTTAGTTAGAACTCTTAGCCTTAACTTACAGGTGACATGTAAATAATTAACATTCCTCAGATTAGCAATGCATTCATATTTTTTAAGAGACTCAAACAGAAATTTCACTAGCTAAACAATTTAAACAAACAACAAAGAGACATATTTAAACAATAAAGACAGATAACATACCCCACTAAAAGCTTTGAATCACCACAGAAACTCGGGAGAGGTTTAGAAGGGTTTTAAAAAAAAGGAAACAAACAAACATAAAACCCCAACAGTAAACAAACACTTTTACACCGGCGTGCGCCACATTTACACCACAGAAACCCCACATTCACCAAATCAGTTTCAACTGTGTAGAGATACAGAACAAGTCCCTGAGCAGAGGCAGTAGAAAACTGCCCAGGAACGCTTCTCTTCTACCTTTTTCAAAGGCAGACCAGACTCGGACCCAGTCCGAGTTTTGACTTCCCTTCTGGGAAGTAGCAGAGACAGCAAATGCTGGCTAGAAGCCATTCCTCCAGATGATGCACGCTATCCTGGGGTAAATAATGACCTGGGGAGGGGCCAGCTACCTCTTCTGTCCCATAGGACAGACCAGAACTTGGACCTGTTTTCCTGAGGAAAAACTTAGTTTCAGACATCTGATTTTTTTTTAAATATATTTTATTGATTTTCTTACAGAGAGGAAGAGAGAGGGATAGTGAGTTAGGAACATCGATGAGAGAGAAACATCGATCAGCTGCCTCCTGTACACCCCCCACCGGGGATATGCCCGCAACCAAGGTACGTGCCCTTGACTGGAATCGAACCTGGGACCCTTCAGTGCCCAGGCCGACGCTCTATCCACTGAGCCAAACCGGTCAGGGCCAGACGTCTGATTTTGACTTCCCTCACAGGAAGTCCCAGAAAGGTGTTTCTTGCCTCTTTTGGGTCCCAGAGCCCAAAGCAAGTGCTACGAAGTCCATTCTTGTCAGCAGTGACCTAAGAGCCAGCTCAACTGACGTTTCTTGGACAATGCACCAAATATTGTTGCAGAATGCATGGGAGAACAATCAGCCAGTTCTGAGGGAGGAAAGTTTAACCTTTATTTTGCAGATGTGCTAGTCCTGTAATTCTGGATCCAAGGCCTGAACTGAACTCATGGGGAGGCTCTGACCTATATATCTCCTCCTGAGAGTCCCCTCAGCTCCGCCCAAGTCAGTCAGAGTGGGGAAGTAAGACTACAGTTCAACCAAATACTGAACTAGGTTGCAAGTCCCCGCCCCCCGCCCCCCGCCCCATTTTCATTTTCACGTGGACACTGTCGCCTGCAGCGTGGACACTCACGTGCAGCGTGGGCACTCAGAGGCAGCGTGGACACTCAGAGGCAGCGTGGACACTCACGTGCAACGTGGACACTCAGAGACAGCGTGGACACTCACGTTCAGCGTGGACACTCAGAGGCAGCGTGGACACTCACGAGGCAGCGTGGGCACTCTCACGAGAAGCCTGGGCACTCTCATGAGCAGTGTGGTCTGACTTGCCAACAAGCCTGATACAGGCAAAGCAGGTTCTGGGAATGCCGTGGAGGCTGTGGGAAAATTTGTAGTGTGTAGAGGCCTTCAGTCCTTATTTGTGGAGCTGGAAATAAAACCCATTCATTCTCACAGGGGGCCTGCTTTACCCTCAAAGACCCCTGAATTTAAATGATAAAATCATCCACACTACTACTTGCAGACTGTCCAGGATGTGTCGTGCCGATAGGCACAGACCTGACAGCTTGGCAACCAGCCGCCCGATGCCATGGCCTGACCTGAGGGCGTTGTCTGGGGCTTGTCTCGTGAGCCACTTAAATTGTGACTTCCTAGTGATTTCTTCATACACTTAGAATTGGAGACATTGATATCAAAGGAGAGAACGGCCATCTGACTCCATCTACACCACAGACTAAAGTGCCCATGTTATGTAGCAGCCAAATGCAAATAATCAGATGGAAATTAGGAGCTTGAATATTGAAATTTATCATTTGCCTGGAGACATGGAGTCTGGGAGGAAAGGGTGACTCATTTTCAATCAACTTGTTCAGCGATAAAGACATCTAGTGAAAACGGAGAAGGGGAAGTTAATGTGAACTAAGCTTCATTGACTCCTGGGGCATTCTTTATGCAAATCAGCATTAATGAAGTCACATCTTTAGTGCCCTGGTGGTGTCAGGGCGGCCACAGAGCACAGAGCACCTGCACACCCAGTGCTGCATGCCTGGCACTTCTCTCACTTCATGCTCTTCAGCCACTTGGCCTAGAGAGCCATCCTCTTCCCTAGTCCTGTCTGAGCCTGATGATCTTCTGTTACCTTTTCTGTTCTTTTGGTGAATCCACAAAATACCTGAAGTTTCTAACTCTCATCTAAGTAACCTATGTTTGTATGTAGACATGCTTACATATCTATGCAAAATATGCAAAATATTCAGTATTCCAAGCTCCTCCTCAGTATTTCTATAGATAAGCTTCCAATATCAGAAACCCTTCAACTGCCTGATAGCCTCTAACTGCTCACCTGCCTGTCTGATCACCCCTAACCACTCTGCATGCCTGCCTGATCACCCCTAACCACTCTGCATGCCTGCCTGATCGCCCCTAACCACTCTGCCTGCCTGCCTGATCGCCCCTAACCACTCACCTGCCTGATCAACCCTAACCACTCACCTGCCTGCCTGATTGCCCCTAACCACTCTGCCTGCATGCCTGATCACCCCTAACTGCCTCTGCCTCAGCCCTGACACTGGGCTTCCTCCAGAAGGACATCCGGAATGATGTCTGGAAGGTCATTTGGCTGTTTGGTTTAATTAGCATATGACCCTTTTATTATTATAGATACACATACACCATATATGGTAATCCCAAAATTGTATGCACACTGTATAGCTAGTAGCTCAATTGATGTTTCTTTCTTTTCAGATTTAATCCATTGGAACTAATAATTATTCAAAGTGTGTAACATTTTGGGGGGACACACTATATATATATAATATATATTTAGATTTATGTATCTATTTATTAATATTTTTGCCCATAAACAAAATAACTTTAGAAGAATAAAAGCACACAATATTCAGATTTCAGATTTCCCATTGTTAGTTGATGCGATGATGATGGAGACTCCTCATGAGGTTCCCGGGACTTCTGTGTAGGCTCTTCAGTGACTCAAAGTTTAGGGATAGGTCGCTGCTGTGGGTGGCGAGTCTGCACTCGGACCCTGCGCTCACGCTGAGCAAGAAGACACGTGCACTTAAAGCTGAACACAGCGCAGCGGCTGTGTTAATGTGAGATGTTAGTGTGAGCGCCACTCGGCCAGGATGGGACCGTGGGGGGCTGCGTGTGGGAGGACTCTGCAGCCTGTCACACATGGATGGGAGGGGAGTTCCGATGGTGTGAACGCCTGAGCCATGGAAGCAAAGTTCACTAAATCCTGAACGTGTTCAGTTAGCCGGGGCATTTTGTTGACTGTCTGGGGATATTTTAGACACAGGATCCTGCCCATCCCCACAGAACCAGGTCCTGTTTTGCTGAAGGACACCCTAAAATACGTGGCCCTCAAGATTGTCCCCCCCCCCCCTCACAGGTGGTAGGGCCCAGGCTTAAACCTCCTCACCAGTGCTATGCTGTGCAATTGGCTTCCCAACGCGTGAGCTTTCCATGTTTCCCTTCTGGGAGGCAGTTGTCAAGGGTGCTTACAGTGTGTTCTCTAACACGTGGCCAGCCCACGCTGCCTCCCCGGAGGGCATCTTCGCACCCACGGCCGGACTTGGGAGCTGCATCCACTGTGTGTGCTGGCCGCACCAGATGGGTATTTGTGTTCTTGCTCCGCCTGCGGGGCTCCGGCGCCTCAGTAGTGGTGTTCAGAGAGCTGTGAAAGGAAACATAACCCCACACCATCATTCTCCCAGACTCCCTTCAAAGTACTGTAATTACTGCAGATATTGCCTTGGTCTCCTACTGAGACAATAAGAACTAATTTCAGATGGAATAGAATGCCAGTAATAAAACAAAAGGCTTGGCCAGCTAATATTTCTATCCTCTGATAGGATTTTTTTAAATATGTTTTTACTGATTTTCAGAGAGAGGAAGGGAGAGGGAGAGAGATAGAAACATCAGTGAGAGAGAAACATCCATCAGCCGCCTCCTACACGGCCCTCAACTCATGCATCTCATCCCATGGATCAGCAGAGCAAAGAATTCCTAAAACAAGTCTGTCAGGACCAAGACATTAAATGCCTCCTTGCAGTGCAAACTTTTAATGTAAATTAAATAAATTATGATGTTAAAAATAGTATGTGAAAGGGTTTGTTCATCTGGTTTTTTGAAAGTCCTTTCAAACTAACAAACTTTTTTTTTTTGCACATAGATTAGGCAAGTGATGTATGAAAGTTTCTGTTGAACTTTTTAACAATGCAAGATTTTTTATGTTTGGTTGTTTATTTTGTTTTTGGCCAAGATTTTGAAAAGGAGAGGCCAAGAGGTGAGGTGAGTATGTGAGAAGGTCCCTAAGGAGGACTGTAGGGAACCAGGGCAAACTGGAGGGCATAGCAGGCCCTGTGCTGATTGTTGCCCTTATAAAATGTGGACTAGCATACCAAGTAGTCAGTTTGGTAAAAGAAGCTAGAATACTGGAATTTGATATAAAATTTCCCAATTTAAAAACTGTCATCGGTGGGAAAGCATGGCTGTGAGGGGACTGAGGCTTCAGGTCCCCATATTTCTTGTAAACTTTTCATAGTAATGAATGTAGCACATGTTTGGCCTCCTCAAGAATGAAAATAAATTAGCTATGTCCTAGATCCATGTTGACAGCAGCTATTTTATTTAACACTAAAAATGTTAGTTATAAATGATTTATACAATTTTACATCACATATCAGTCCTTAAACATTTTAAATCCATATCTTCAATTATCCATTCACCTATTCATCCACCCAACCACCCATTCATCTACCTAAATATCCATCTATCCATCCATCAATCCATCCATCCACCCATCTATCCACTGATCCCATCCACCTATCCCGTCCATCCATCCATCCATCCATCCACCCATCTATCCACTGATCCCATCCACCTATCCCATCCATCCATCCATCCATCCATCCATCCATCCATCTATCCATCCATCCATCCACCCACCTATCCCATCCATCCATCTATCCATCCGTCCATCCATCCATTCACCCACCCACCCATCTGCCCACCCACTCATCCATCCATCCATCCATCCATCCATCCATCCATCCATCCATCCACCTATCCCATCCATCCATCCATCCATCTATCCATCCATCTATCCATCCATCCATCCATCCACCCATCTATCCACTGATCCCATCCACCTATCCCATCCATCCATCCATCCATCCATCCATCTATCCATCCATCCATCCATCCATCCATCCATCCATCCATCCACCCATCTATCCACTGATCCCATCCACCTATCCCATCCATCCATTCACCCACCCACCCATCTGCCCACCCACCCACTCATCCATCCATCCATCCATCCATCCATCCATCCATCCATCCATCCACCTATCCCATCCATCCATCCATCCATCCATCCATCCATCCATCCATCCATTCACCCACCCACCCATCTGCCCACCCACTCATCCATCCATCCATCAATCCATCCATCCACCCACCCATCCGGTCTGTCCATCCATCCATCCATCCATCCATCCATCCATTCACCCACTCACCCATCTGCCCACCCACTCATCCATCCACCCATCCATCCATCCATCCATCCATCAATCCATCCATCCACCCACCCATCCCGTCCATCCATCCATCCATCCATCCATCCATCCATCCATCCATTCACCCACTCACCCATCTGCCCACCCACTCATCCATCCACCCATCCATCCATCCATCCATCCATCAATCCATCCATCCACCCACCCATCCCGTCCATCCATCCATCCATTCATCCATCCATCCATCCATCCACTTATCCCATCCATCCATCCATCCATCCATTCACCCATTCATCCTTCCTTACATACACATACACTTAGGAGATGCAGTTGTTCAAATAAATCGTAACTCTTCCAGCTAATTAACAAAGTGTTCTTGGGAATTCACTTCCCTTCTCAGTGTCTTAGTTTCCTTACCTGTCAAATGAGCCCTTGCTCAGAGGGCTGTTCTGAGGACTGAGGTTCATCTTTGCTCTGTGTCTGCAGGAATGTTGGGTGCTGTGCCTGTTGCCAGGGACATAGGCTCTCCCTGGTCCCTTTCCACTTGCCTGGGTGCAGTCTCAGGGCCAAACAGAAGGAACAAGAGCCTCTGGACACACACTCAGTGTGAAACCTCCTCACAGAGTTTGAGGGAGACAGTGTGGCCACAAAGTTGAGCAGTTGTAGTGTCTGTGGCCCCGTTGCTTGCTACTGCAATATGTCATGTGTCTATGCCCTTGTTCAGATGGTGGCTTATGAACTGGTTTTGTAGGCATGTCTTCCTTTAACTCAATCAATCTCTCAATTATCTGCTTCTCAAAATGTAAATAAAGTATTTATCTTATAAGAGAATTCAGAGTACTGTGGCTTTAAATAACAGGCTTTCAATGCATTTAAAGTATAAATCAATTTGCACACAACTGTTCAGGAACAAATCTATTACATAAAAGTTGTTCCAGGGCTCCATTGAATAGTTTTAACAAATGTGAACAAATTGCTTTTCTAGAAGTAAACTATTTATGACCCTCTCATCCTCACCCCAATTCTCTCAACACCCACGACATTTTGAGCTTTTGAACTGGTGTTCAAACGGAGTCAGTGTGGCGGAAGTTCCCAAGTAGTGAGTAGACAGCCCATATATAGAGTTAAATGTTTTGGAAGAGGAACTGTTATTCCATTTATTGATTGCTTGTCAGAAAAATTAATTGATTTTCCAAAGCAAAAGGCAAACCTAAAATTCCACATTAATTAGGGTAGTGGCTTCTCTCCGTGTGAATGGCATAGCTTGATTTTGCTGTTGTTTTGCTAGTTATTTATTGGTCCTAAAAGAAAAGAAAACTCAATTCCAAAGCCTTTATCAGCAGGGAGCTGGGATGACCTGCCAGACAGGTCTTCAAAGTGCCTTCCAGCCCCCTGGCTGACAGTGTGCACCCCACCTTGTCCAGGTAACGATGAAATGAGGGCACAGAGCTCCATCCCCGTAGCCCCTGGTTCCCGTCCTCTGTTAACTCAGAGCTTTGTGCCTTCACTCCCTTGTTCTCCATGCCGAGCACAGACATGTTCGGCTTCCCTGCACTGCCGTACAGTTACACTCGGGGCAGGATGGTCCTGTACCTTTCTGCTCTCAGGTGTTTGGCTGAGGCCCCAAAGGTAGGGTAGGGATGGGAGACAGTGCCAAGTTTTAGAGGGATAAGTGAGACCCTTAGAACCTCGACTTAGTGAGAAGTAAACCCCGCCTGTGATGCCTCTGCATCTGTGGAAGCAGTGAAGGTTGGGGGACAATTGCTGGGGCAGATGGAAGGGCATTCTGGGCACACTGGCCACGAGTTGCTGGTGTAGGGTGTGTCCCAGGGGCTGTGACAGGCAGGTGGGTGCTGGGTAAGCCACAAGGGCAGAGGGAGGAAGGCAAGGAGGCAGCTGGGAGGCAGGATGTGCTGGGCTTCCCCAGGCTGGTGTGCAGCAGCTGGGCTGGAGCCATGTGGGTGCGTGTTGGCCAGAGACCTGTCTGAGAGGAAGCACCACAGGCCGAGCCTGGTGGCCGAGCCTCTGGGCAGTGGCTAAGGGGCTGGCGGAGCGGGGGGCAGTGGCTAAGGGGCTGGCGGAGCGGGGGGCAGCGGCTGGGGCCCAGCCCCGCTGACAGGGCTCCTGTGGGCCATAGGCAGGCTGGGGCGCCCCAGAGAGTCATGGCCCAGCTGTGGGGGCCCCTCTCTCCCCACCCCCTGGACTGACTGAGACAGCACGGCTGTCAGGGCCCCTGTCAGGCCCCTGGTAAAGACTCCCAGGCATTGCTTCCCGCCCTCCACACTCGAGGGCCCAGCTGCCCTCGGCATTTATTGTCCTGCAGCCTTGATGCAACTTACCAACGGGTCCCTTCTGAGCTGAGGAAGGTTGCCTAGCAACACAGTCATTACCGCCTTCTCCTGCTTCTCAGTCAAGGAGCTGGGGGACCAAGCCCTGGCTCTCAGTGGCACAGAAATGTTTGCCAACCCGCATCCACCCTCCTTCCCAGCCTTCCCAGCACACGCCTCCGCCCGCCCGCTGGCTGCTCCTCTGGGGCCCCTCCCAGCCACGGGGAGGTTTCTTATGTTCCAGCTCCTGTTTGGTCTTGTGCTGTGGGGTGGTCTGTGGACGGAGGGACCCAGTTACTCACAACAAAACACAACAGCAGACAGTCCCAGACAGATGCTGGACTGTGATGCCTTTTGTCATCCACTGGATGGAAAGGATAAACTAGAAGAGTAGGCAATGTGTTTTTTTAATCAGATCTTTCAAAATGTCCAGCTAAAGCCAAGAGAGTCCAGTGACCTAGCGCTGTAACCAGTTCAGTCAGAGGGTTGGCTGTAGTGAGACCTGCTCACGCTGGAGGTGCTCACTGCCTGGCACCCGGAGCTGGTCTCGCCTCCTGGGGGAGCCTTGCTGTGCAGGGTCCGACCTAATTGCCAGGTGACCCCTTAGGTCAGCCCACGGAGGTGAATCCTCTGCAAAGACGTGGAAATGGTGGGGCCCAAGCTGGAGGGGAGGGCCACTGTCACGCACAGGCCTGGCTGCCTCCTGAGGGGCTGAGGCCCCTGAGAGACCCGAGGCCTGCCCACTGTGCCACCCTCCTCGCTCCCTTCCCTGGGAGGGCGGTGCCCCGGCAGCTCTGACTCCCATGAGCAGGGGCTGCCTCTCTCCACACCTGCAGCTGGGGCTCAGCCTACATCAGGGCACTGCCTGGGCCAGGACACGGGGCTGGGAGGGAGGTGCAGGGACTGTCCCCACAGGCACCGGACAGCATCTGCCTGCGGGGCGGGGGGGGGGGGTAGGCAGGGAGGGGAACCGAGGCTGGGAGTCCTCTGGGCCGATTCCACAGGGCACTGCCCCCACGGGAACGCCGTGCAGTCCGAGTGCTGGTGTCCCTGTGCCCACATCTCCCGCGCGTGGAAGGGGAGCGGTGCTGAGCTCTTTGCGCCTCGGAAATGTCGGGTGAGCTGCACCCAGGTCAGCCCGGGCCACCCCGAGGGCTCGGCTCTGACCTGCGTGCTGCGCAGAGTGGAAGGCCGTGCTCATCCCCACGTGCTCCCGCGGGCGGCCGAAGCCCAGGCAGCGGACTGTGAGCCCCGCTCCTCCGTCAGGGGGTGTGACTGTCCCGCCTCTCACTATTTATTCAGTGATTTCCCTCCCGCCCCGCTGGCAGGCCTCGGCTGAGACGAGACGATGCTGAGTGAGCCCCGCTGCCCCGCTGCTGCCCGTGACCGAGCGGGGCTCAGGCTTCCACTGCGACATTTCCCCTCGGAAACGGCGGCTGTGGAGGGCCAGGGGCCTGGGCAGAAGCCTCCTCCGGGCACAGGGGGCTCGTCCACCAGCGCACGGGCCAGGGCTTCGCGAGGCCGCAGGTGCATTTGCAAATGGACGATGTGCCCAAAGGAAATAGAGGGGTGAGGCGCATGCTCAGCTGGGTGAGCTGGAAAGGCAGGCGAGCGGCGGGTGGGACACCCCGAAGGCACTGCGGGGTGTGGGGGGTATGAATGTGGGTGTGGGTGTGGGTGTGGGGGGGTGGGTGGGGTGTGGGGGGTGAGTGGGGGTGGAGGTGGGTGTGGGTGGGGGTGTGGGGGGTGAGTGGGGGTGGGGGTGGGTGGGGGTGTGGGGGGTATGAATGTGGGTGTGGGTGGGGGTGTGGAGGGGTGTGGGGGGTGAGTAGGGGTGAGTGGGGGTGGGGGTGGGGGTGGGTGTGGATGTGGGTGGGGGTATGGGGGGTGAGTGGGGGTGGATGTGGGTGTGGGTGTGGGGGGTGAGTGGGGGTGGGGGTGGGTGGGGGTGTGGGGGGTATGAATGTGGGTGTGGGTGGGGGTGTGGAGGGGTGTGGGGGGTGAGTAGGGGTGTGGGTGGGGATGGGAGTGGGTGGGGGTGGGAGTGGGTTTGGGTGTGGATGTGGGTGTGGGTGTGGGGGGTGAGTGGGGGTGGAGGTGGGTGGGGGTGTGGGGGGTGAGTGGGGGTGGGGGAGGGTGTGGGGGTGGGTCCGGGTGTGGGGGGTGAGTGGGGGTGGGGGTGGGTGTGGATGGGGGTGTGGGGGTGGGGGGTGAGTGGGGGTGGGGGTGGGGGTGGGTGTGGATGTGGGTGGGGGTGTGGGGGGTGAGTGGGGGTGGAGGTGGTTGGGGGTGTGGGGGGTGAGTGGGGGTGGGTGTGGGTGTGGGGGTGGGTCCGGGTGTGGGGGGTGAGTGGGGGTGGGGGTGGGTGTGGATGTGGGTGGGGGTGTGGGGGTGGGGGGTGAGTGGGGGTGGGGGTGGGGGTGGGTGTGGATGTGGGTGGGGGTGTGGGGGGTGAGTGGGGGTGGAGGTGTGCCGGGGTCCTGCCCCAGCAGGTCCAGGGGTCCCCAAAGGTGTGGACGGAGTTGGCGAAGAAGGAATGACACGGAGACAGCGTTCAGTTGATCAGTAGCCTAGCCAGGATCTCTAGCCAGGATCTCCAGCCAAGTTCTGTTCAGGATCTCCAGTGAAGTTCTGGTTAGGATCTCCAGCCAGGTTCTGTGTCCATGTTGTCTTGCTAGGTTCTCCAGCCAGGTTCTCCAGGTTCTCCAGCCAGGTTCTGTAGTCAAGTTCCCTCGCTAGGTTCTCCAGCCAGGTTCTGACCAGGTTCTCCAGCCAGGTTCAGTCACCAGGTTCTAGTCAGGTCCTCTTGCCAATTTCTGTAGTCAGGTTCAGTCCAGGATCTTTTGCCATGTTCTCTCGCTAGGTTCTGTCTCTAGAGAACGTTCTGTGTAGGTTCTGTGCCAATTTCTGTCTCTCTTCGTTCTGTCTTCTTACATCTGTATTTATAACAGTTGATTCCAATCCTATCAATCTCTAAGGGTCCCTGTTCGGGCGCCAGATGCCGGGGTCCAACCCCAGTGGGTCCAGGGGTCCCCAAAGGTGCGGAAGGAGTCGGCGAAGAAGGAATGACACGGAGACAGCATTCAGTTGATCAGCAGCCTAGCCAGGATCTCTAGCCAGGATCTCCAGCCAAGTTCTGGTCCGGATCTCCAGCAAAGTTCTGGTCCGGAGCCCCAGCCAGGTTCTGTGTCCATGCTCTCCTGCTAGGTTCTCCAGGTTCTCCAGCCAGGTTCTGTAGCCATGTTCCCTCGCTAGGTTCTCCAGCCAGGTTCTGTCCAGGTTCTCCAGCCAGGTTTAGTCACCAGGTTCTAGTCAGGTTCTCTTGCCAATTTCTGTAGTCAGGTTCAGTCCAGGATCTTTTGCCATGTTCTCTCCAGCGAAGTTCTTCTGTCTCTAGAGAACGTTCTGTGTAGGTTCTGTGCCAATTTCTGTCTCTCTTCGTTCTGTCTTCTTACATCTGTATTTATACCAGTTGATTCCAATCCTATCAATCTCTATTTCAAAGGTTAGGGCGTTTCTTATCTCCATTCCAGGGAGTAAAGATTATGTAGCTTAAGCATGATTGTTTGTAGTTAAAGTGATTAATTACCCGCCTGGCACTTAGTTAAGAGGTTTTATTCCCTCCCTAACTTCATTGGAAAATCCCTACCTGGGGAAACAACCTTTCTCAGAGACCTTGGTTAAAACACATAGTGCCTAGAAGGTGAGCAAACATATTAAGAACAGTATGCCATATATGCCAGGTCCCTTGAAACAGCAAGCATGGACCAGCTCCCGGCAGAGGTGGGTGTGGGTGTGGGGGGTGAGTGGGGGTGGAGGTGGGTGTGGATGTGGGTGGGGGTGTGGGGGGTGAGTGGGGGTGGGGGTGGGTGTGGATGTGGGTGGGGGTGTGGGGGTTGAGTGTGGGTGGGGGTGGGTGTGGGGTGGGTGTAGATGTGGGTGTGGGTGTGGGGGGTGAGTGGGGGTGGGGGTGGGTGGGGCGCCCTGCCAGGTGCTCTCAGGGAGGAAGGACCCCGCCCTGGATGCGATGCCGCCTGCACCGCTGACTGTGAGTTTGCTCCCTCCTCTCAGCTGCGCTTCCATTTCTGGCTGTGGCCTCATATCTGCGGAATCTCAGTTTCTTTTGTTCACACGACTCCTTTTCAGACTTTTCTTTTGGCCACAAAAATGTGTGCGTGCGTTTTCCTGCCTCCCCACCCCCCCTCCCCCAGGGGCCAGAGCCGCCCGGCCCTTCCTCCCGGAGCCCCGGTCCTGGGAGCCTGGTCCGGTGCTGAGACCGCCCTGGGCTCCGCAGGGGCAGGTGCCGCTGCTGGTCCCTGGCCTCCCGTCGCTCCTGCCCCTCCTCAGCCTCCACCAGGCGAGGGCAGGGCGCGCGGTGCCGCTACTGAACCGCTTGTTCTGTGGTGACAAGTCGGAGCGTGTTCTGGGTCATAACCGTCTGCCACGCGGGTCCGAAGGTGCGTTTCCCCTGGAGCTGCCGTCCCCTCTGCGCTCAGCTCCAAGCCTTTCTCTGGGCTTCAACTTTGTCCCCGTGGCTGGGAGTGAATTTGGTCCAAATGCCATGAGATCCTGGTCAAGCGCGTGAGGATCACTCAGGCCCAGCGGAGGCCCTGGGTGGCGCCGCCCACTGGGCTGTGTGGGCCTCTCCCCTCTGGTGTCCCAGGGGGCGGGTGGGCTGTGCCCAGGGTCCGGGGGGCTGTGCCAGGGTCCGGATGGGCTGTGCCAGGGGTCGGGGGGGCGCCCGGCGTGGCCTCGGTGGGCATCACATTTGGCTCCAGCACAGTCCCCAGACGTGGGAACTTCCACGAGGACACAGTGTCTGCCCCTGCGGGTGGCCCAGTCCTTCAGGCCTCCGGCCACACCGCTCTGTCCTCCCTGCAGGTGCACGTCTCTGGGGTCCTCAGTCACGAATGCGGGAGCATCTTGGTTCCTGGTTCTGTCTTAACACATCACCAGACACTTGGTGGCTTAAAACAACAGAAATGTATCCTCAAAGCCCAGGGGGAGGGGGGCACCGTCCAGGCAGATCCTCCTGCCTCCTGAGCTTGGGGGGCCAGGCGGCCTGGGCCCTGGCGCCGAGCTTCCCTCAGCCTCTGTCGCCACATGCCGTCCCCCGTGACTGTGTCTCTTCCTCTGTCTGACCAGGCAGTTGCCACCGGTTTGAGGGCCACTCCCCTAATTCAGGAGGGTCTCACTTTGAGATCCTCCACTTCGTTCTGTCTCTAAGACCCTTTTCCCAAATGAGGCCCCACTCACGTTCCAGGGTGGAAGGTGGTGCCACCCGGAGTGCACGCCTGGGGCTGGTCTCGGGAAGACACGGACCCACGTGCAGCCTGTTCCTCTCAAACTGCAGACGGAGACAAGACTGGCCCTGCCTTCGAGGCCCAGGTCCGTGTGGCTCCTTGTGTTCTGTTCCCTTCCTCCCACCCACCGGCTCCCAGCACTCTGCTCTGAGAGGCCCAGGGGCAAGGACGCCGTGGGGGCCTCTGGGCTGTGTGCCAGGTACTGTCCCCACTGAACGCCTTTTCTCTGGTTCGTGGGGGGAAGGGCAGCCGCTCCCAGTCTTCATTTCCCATCAAGATGGTGCTTCTTTGGCTCAGCCATTGGAGGTCTCTCCGGCGCCCCAGCCATCATGAGGTGTGGCCTCCGGGGGATGAAGGAGCAGCAGGCGCGCGCCAAGTGCGCTCCCCTGATTCACCCTCATCCCACCCCACTTATCACCAGAGCGGTCTTGTCCGTCCACTCAAAATGCTCTCCCGGCCTCTGCTCCAAGGGCCTGGCAGGTGCCTGAAACCCTTAAGTCATTTAAGTTATATTTCTTTTCCACTTGAGTAGCATCATCACCACAAAACCATTCTAATGCAGCTCTTGAGAACAGGAAATAATTTGGGGCTGATGGCACCTTGGGGACCATCTCTATTCTTTTGAAATAAATGAGCCCTTATCGGTCCTTTTTGAGGATTTTAATGGTTTGTGCAGATTTGCTGTGAGATCAGCTGAGCAGGTTAAGTGAATGTGCTGGACGCACGACCAGTGCTTCCATAAGACCCCACATTTAGAATTGATGAGCCCCGGAAACTTTGTTTTCATTTTATTTTTGATTAAAGGTATTGGGGTGACACTCGTTAAAGAGACCCAGCAGGTTTCAGGCACCGTCTCTGTGTCGCACGTGTATGGCCCTGAGCCCACTACCCAGAGTCACACCATCTCCCGTCACCACGTTGGACCCCTTCACCCTTTACTGCCCCCTTTCCCTCTGGCCACCACCACACTGCGGTCAGTGTCTATGAGTCCAGTTTTATCCCCACAGCTGAGTGCAATCATGTGGCTCTTAGCTTTTTCTGACTGACTGACTTCGCTGAGCATGATATTCTCCAGGTCCACCCATGTTGTCACAAATGGCAGGATTTCCCTTTTCTGGCTGAGTAGCAGTCCACTGTCCACTTGAGTAGCATCATCGCCACAAAACCATGTTAGTGCAGCTCTTGAGAACAGAAAGCAAGTGCCAAGTCCTTGGTACCCAGCCCTCTTTCACAGGACACTTCGGTTGTCTCCATGTCTTGGCCACGTTGAATAATACTGCAATGAACAGAGGGGGCAAAGATCTTTGTGACTACATGATTTTTGTAGATGCCCAGAAGAGAGATTGCTGGGTCATTTGGTAGCTCTATTCCTCATCTTCTGAGGAACCACCGCACTGTTTTCCGTAGTGGCTGTACCAGTCGACAGTCCCACCAGCAGTGAGTGAGGGTTCCTTTTCTCCAACACTTGTTGCTACTCGTCTTGTTGATAACGGCCACCCTAACAGGTGTGGTGGCATCTCATTGTGGGTTTGATTTGCCTCTCCGTAATGGCCGGAGGAATGGAGCATCTTTTGACACATCTGCTGGTCATTTGTGTATCTTCTTGGGAGAAGCGTCTGTAGGTCTCTGCCCCTTTTTAAATTGGGTTGTTTGTTTGGTGTCGAGTTTATGAGCTCCTTATATATGTTGGATATTAACTCCTGTTGAATCTGTTGTTTGCAAATATCACCTCCCATTCTAATAAGTGTGAGTGTCCATCTTTTTATTTTAATTAATTTGGACAGATGCATGCTGTCTATGTCTCTGACAACGACCTTCCCAGCAAGAAGTGTTAGCAAGGAGGGAGCAGCTGGCCGACAAGGATTTCTGGGATCAGAGAGAAGGGGGTGCCCAGGCACAGGAGGAGGCTGACCCGGAGGTGGGTTGGGGGAAGAGGTGCAGGGCTGAGCCCCTGGGAAGTGGGGCGTTTGAGCACAGATCTTGGGACTAGCACCTGTCAGTGGAGGAAGTGCCAACGGAGAGCCAAAGCCGGCAGCACGCCCACCTCCCTGTCAAATCCCAACAAACCTTTGCCACTTGAACAGCATCAGCTCAGACATCTCACACAGGTCACGTGCTCACAATCAAGGTGAATGGCAACGACTTCCGGTTATTATCTGTAGTGTGTTCTGCTAACAAGATCCTCTCTTGAGAGCACTCCTCCCACCCTCCCCCTGGCTGAGTTTAAAGAAGGGTGACATTTAATGCCTGCTCGGTGCTGGGTAGGTGGCAGAGAATGGCTTTATAGCCTGGGCTACTTTCAGACGCGAACGTGTGACTTCCATGAACTGTGACTTGACAAAGTAAGTTCTTCTGTCAAAGCTGTGCCGAACCCTGGCCCATGTGGCTCCGCGGGCTGGGTGTCTTCTGGGCCCCCCCAAGCCTCCAGCTGGATTCCCAGTCAAGGGCTCGATCCCGTAGGGGCCGTGCAGGAGGTCGTTGATCGCTGGATCTCTCTCATTATGTCTCCCTCTCTCTTCCTCTCTCTCTAAAATCAATAAAAATCATATTTTAAAAACTGTATCAAAAGTCACGTGTTTGCAAGTTCACTCTGACCACCTCCCTCACTGCGGCTGTGCCAGTGAAGCTTACGGAACCTGCGAGAAGGCGTGACCCAGCAGATCGCGAACAGGCGGGCTCTTTCAGAGCCAGAACCGGGCTTCCTGCCTGGGCTTTGAAATCTGGTGAGTGCGTGTCCCTGAGCTGCAGGAGCTGGAGCGCACGGGCTGTGCTGGGGCCTGGGCACCACCCACTACTCAGCTGTGGGGTTAAGCATCCTCAAGTGGAATTTGGACGTTGGGAGCCAGGCCTCAGGGAGGGCGCCTGCGGGAGGCGCTGTGGAGCCCGTGGGGTTCTGTCCCGAGTGGAGCGCAGGCCTCAGCGGGAGGCAGGCTCTGCGAAAAGCCGGCATGTGGAGAGCATCCCACAGCCAAGGCGATCCCTGCGGAGCTGATGCTGGGCAGCAAGGCGGGGGAGGGGCGGAGCGCGGGGGCCGGGGGGGGGGGGGGGGGGGCGGGGGTGAAGAAAAAGGGGCAGGGGAGCTGTGCCTGTGAGCTCCGGCCTCGTCTCCCCTCAGCGGTGCCTGGGAACAGGATGTGGCTAAGATGCCACATGGCCAGGAAGGAAAGCGCTGACTGCGGTCCACCGGGCAGCATCCTTAGAGCGGCCGCAGCAGGAAGGAGCCTGGGCTGCACAGGCACAGAAGCGGCGGGAAGGGGCGCTCACGCGAAGGAAGCCGTGAGAAAACTCCGATCTATGATGTGACTATGACCTCACACCTTTATAAAATATCCCAATAAGTCAGATCTTTATATGTGAAGGGAATCAGCTTGTTCTATTGAAATATTTATGTATTATTTGCATTCCTTTTAAAGATGCCTTAGAAATACCCTGCTGTGTATTAAAATGGGAATAATGTGCAATAGATCATGACTTTGATCTGCAGAATCCATTGGTATCGATTATGTATTTCCAAGATGCTTACAGCTCGTTCTGTTTAATTAAGAGATTTCACAAAAGACCATTCGGAAAGCATTAGGCCATCTGCTGCCTCTTGTGATGGAAGAGGTGACATTTTTGAAGGGAAGTGCTGCTAGGATGTTAGTAACCGAGTATCCAGCACTGAATGCCAGAGGAGACGGTGTTAAAGCGCGAGGCCCTGGGGCAGCTCGCACCGGGACTCACACAGGAAGGTGGGGTGAGGCTGTGCGGTGCGAGACCAGGGGCGGGGCCGCCGGAAACACACGTGCTTCGCAGAGCGGCCCACCTTTCCTCTGTCCGGCCCTTCTCCCCGGCAGCCACTCGGACCCACACCCCACGCCCAGGAGCGCTTCCAGGCAGACACGAGTCCCTGCTGCCAGCCGCTCAGCCGGGCCCCTGCGTCGGAGGCTGGGCGCCACTCCCGACTCATTCCCCCGTTTGTTCTGTCTTAAAGCTCCACTGGCCCGGGGTGGAAACAGACCGCAGTCCTCCCCCAACTGCCCACAGGCTCCGGAGCAGCGCCGCGGAGGGGCACGGAGTGGCTGGGCGGAGGGAGGGGGCGCCGGCACGTCACCGAGGCAACCCCCCCACACCCACTGCGGAGCAGGGCCCTGACCGGGCGGTGACCAGACTCCCAGACAGGCCACCACCTGCTTCCGCACACGCAGCCACACTGGTCTCCGCTGCAGTGTCACTAGGTTCAGACCCCCGCCCCCAAAGTGGTTTGGCCCACCCGCTGAATGGAGGGGTCCTGACAGGCTCCCTTTTTTATATATGGAAGAAGTGATACAGACTCTTCCCCAAAAAACAATTCAAATGGGAGAAGAGGTTGCAGGAGAAACACACATTCCGGTCTTCCGCCCGGCCCCCAGTCCTCCCTCCAGGGCCACAGGGGCCAAGTCCTTGTACCTGGAAAGAGCCCCGGGATGCGCCCACAGGTGACATCCCCCCTCCCCTCAGAGACCCAGCTCCTAGAGGGCACGTTTAGGTTCCGTTTCATTTATTTATTTTAAAATCTTTATTGTTGAGAGTATTACAGAAGCCCCATTACCCCGTCCACCTGGTTTCCGCCCCACACCTTCACCCCCCTACTGAGTCCATAGGTGAGATCTTTGGTTAATCTCTTCCCGCCACACCCTTCCCTCTGAGATTCATCAGTCTGTTCCATGCTCTGCTTACATTTTATTCACCAGTTTATTTTGTTCATTAGATTTCTTGTTGGTTTATTTTGATTTTCAGATTCAATTGTTGATAGATACGTATTTATTGCCATTTTATTGTTCATATTTTTATCTCTTCCTGTTTCTCTTCCTCCTCCCCCCCTTCCTCTTCCTCCTTCTTCCTCTTCTTAAAGGATACCCTTCAACATTTCATGTGATACTGGTTTGGTGGTGATGAACTCCTTTAGCTTTTTCTTATCTGTGAAGCTCTTTATCTGACCTTCAATTCTGAATGATAGCTTTGCTGGGTAGAGTAATCTTGGTTGTAGATCCTTGGCTATTCATCACTTTGACTACTTCTGGCCACTCCCTTCTGGCCTGCGTAGTTTCTGTTGAGAAACCAGCTGACAGTTGTATGGTGCTCCCTTGTAGGTTCTGTGGTAGACGGACAGAGCCCTTGAGCAGGTGGTCCCATGGGATCACCCATGCTCTGCACACCCCCTGCTCTTAGCATCTTGTCTTGCTGGTCCATTTGCTATATGTTTACAGCTCCAAGGACATTTGACAAATGCATGATGGCAGGTACCCACTGCTACAGTTTCTCCAGAATAGTTCCCGGTGTTTCCCCAGTCACCTCCCCTCCTCCCTCAAACCCATGCGACCTCGGATTTTTTCACTGTCTCTGTTGTTTTGCTTTTCCAACGTGTTGTATTCCTAGAATCATGGAGGACATAGCCTTTTCAGACTGGTTCCTTTTGCTTAGCGATAGGCATTTAAGGTTCATTTTCTAAAATGAAAGCTCATTTCCTTTATTCCTGACAATTATTCTGTAGTCTGGATGTGCCACAGTATGTTTATCCAATCATTTTTTTTAAAACATCTTGGTTGCTTCTGATTTGGGGCAATAATGGGTAAAGGTACTATACACATTTGTGTCTAGATCTTTGTGTGGACATGTTTTCAACTCATTTGGATACATACCCAGCAGTCCAACTGCAGGGCTGCATTCTGGGTATAGCTTTATAAGAGACCGCAAAGCAGGCGCAGTGTGAGCATGTCCATGTCGCCCCTGCAGTGGCTGGGAGTTCCCGCTGCTCACATGCTTGCTCACTAACATTTGGTGTTATCTGTGTTTTTGAATTTCAGTCATTCCAATCTCATGTTCTATATGTACCTCCCCCCACTTTTTTTTTTAATTGGAGAAAACCAGTCCCCTCAAATGGCAGGCAACCTCTACAAATGGTTGCGATATGAGATTTTTTTTATTATTATTGAACACTAGAGGCCCGATGCATGAAATTCATGCACTTGGGGGTGGGGGTCCCTTAGCCCTGCCTGTGCCCTCTCGCAGTTCGGAAGCCCTCAGAGGATGTCTGACTGATGGCTTAGGCCTGTGGGTAGTTGGCCTAAGCTGTCAACCGGATATCCTTACCACTGCCACAGAGGTGGGAGAGGCTCCCGCCATTCCGCTGTGCTTGCCAGCTGTTAGCCCGGCTTCTGGCTAAGCGGCACTCCCCCTGTGGGAGCACACTGACCCCCAGGGGGAAGCTCCTGCATTGAGCGTCTGCCCCCTGGTGGTCAGTGTGTGTCATAGCAACCGGTCGTTCTGCCATCGAGCCGAAACTGGCTCTCTGACATCCCCCAAGGGGTCCCAGATTGTGAGAGGGCTCTGGCCAGGCTGAGGGATGCCACTGGTGCATGATCGGGGCCAGGGAGGGACGTGGGTGGTTGGCCAGCTGTGCAGGGACAAAAGGAGGGCTCCAGGACCTGTCCGTCCAGTCTCACTCAGTCCCCATTGGCCGGACCCCAGCAGCAAGCTAACTTATCAGTTGGAACATCTGCCCCCTGGTGGTCAGTGCACATCATAGTGGGCAATTGAGCAGCTTTAGCATATCATTAGCATATTATGCTTTGATTGGTTGAACGGCCAACTGACACTCAGCATATTAGGCTTTTATATATAGGATCAGTAGAAGACTCTCCCTAAGTTGTCCAGGTTCTAACTAGCTCATCTTGAAAGTGAGCTGACCAATTGGTCAGCTCGCTGACACACCACCAGGCAACACGCCTGTGGCCATGGGGGTGACGGCCTCCTCGTGGGCCTTAATATCAGGACAACCTGTTGCCAGGTGGGCTGGGCTCTGCGGTGCTCTCGGAGGACTGCTGTCTGGCTGTGGGTTCTGCTACATCTCTGTGCTGGTGTGGACACCTGCACACTCACCTTCTCACAGGCTGGGTGCAGGTGCGGGGAGGCTCCCGTGCGCCCCCAGCAGGGGGGACAGTGCAGTGCAGGTAAACACGCGGGCTCTGTGACGACATCGAATGCCTCTCACAGGTCCTCGACGTACTCTAATTGTCACCTCAGAAAAATTACCGAGTCCCTTTAGCGTCTGTTTTCTAGCTCCCAATAGAGAGAGACTGTCTGTCACTGTCCGTGTTGGTGCTGAGCAGTGTTTGTGCTGCTTCACGAAGATCAGCTGTGACTGGCCAGTTCCACGCAGACCAGCCAGGTGCCAACAGCTGCAGCATCCTGTGGGGTGTGGCCAGCGTCCCAGGGAGGCTGGTCAGCTTCATGGATTTGTGGCCTCAGCTTCACCAGCGAGGGCATAGAGCACAGAACAACCCATACCCATCACTAGAGAAAAAATAAAAATGCTGCCCAAGCTGGTTGGTCAGTGGGTCACCTTTGTGCACAAAGGACAACCTCAAATTGAGGTCATGAAATGGGCGGCTGCACCGACTGTGAGGTTGCAGGAAGCGGGAATCTGCAGGAGCCTATGAAAGAGCAAGTGGGTGGGGCAGTGGTCCTGGGAGCCTGTCTGAGAAGCAGCTCAGGGCCGAGGGAGGGCTGAGCATGTCTGGAGTGATTCGGGTCTATGATATCAACAGATCCATAGCTTTAGTTAGTCCTTGACATAATGGAGATGGTAAGAACCACTCTTAAGGAAAATTAAATCAAAACATAGACACTGTTTATGGGGCCTCCCACTCGGCCCATGTGTGTGAACAATGCCAGGCAGGCCAGCCCCGCCTGCCACCAGTGGCTGGGGATGCCCGGATACAATGAAGGTGGGAGCAGGCAAGGACCTCGAAGGAGGTCGACAGTGCCCTGGCCCTGCCATTGGCTTACCCTTGGGCGCAGGGGTCCCTTGATGGGATGTGGGGATGTGCCTCGCTGAGTTAGTCTGGCTGGACACAGACTCCAAATGCCAGAACGCCCTCATCACTGGGGGCTTCCCTCCGCTTTGAGAGCACTTGACAGCGATGAACACTCATCAGGGCCACTCACACCACACCACAGTCTTGCTTGTCCGGAGAAGAACCACAGTGACCATCCATGTGGCGCATTTCACACCAGCACCTTCCGTTAGTGACAGTGTGAACTCCACTGGATATTTCCCTAAAGTACCTCCCGGAAGGACAGGAAGAGAAAGTCCGGGCACACGGAAACCACCTTCCTGGTGATGGTGGTTAGGAGGCCAGGGCAGCCCCAAGGGCTGAGCGGCTTCAAGGGCCTGTAGCCGCGGAGCACCGCGCACCGAGTGTGCCCGGCCCAGGAGGGACGGTGTCTCCTGTCTTATCTCAGCGTCCGCCCCACCCCTCACCCCCGACACACACATACCCCTTAGCTCCCCTAAGAGCACAGAGCGCAGGAGCTGCGCCCCAAGTGCCTCCAGCACAGACGCTCAAAAACCTCAAGTGTGCAGGGAACAGACCAGAAAGCGTTTTCGTTCTCGCACGTGGCTTCTTCCCGAATCCTCAGCCTCCTGGACGCGGAGGCCATGTTAGTCCCCTTCCCACTGTTTTCTCTCCGTGGCTCCTGGGGCGGCTCCTGGGTCTCACTCGGACTCTCCGACTCTCCCGGCACCTTCAGCGCGAGGCGCTGCCCTCGCCACTGCGCGGTGTCTCCTGGGAGGCACTGAGCGAGCGCAGACAGGGTCTCCGCACGGGGCTGGGCCCGGCGCCGGCAGGCCCGGCGGAACCGGCTGGCTTGCGTGGGGGAGCGGTCTCGCCGTCTGATCAGTGGCTGCGGGGAGTACTTCGCCGAGAAGAGTCAGGCCCCTGCGGGCGGCTGCACTTGCTCGCAACGCAGGAACCACTGGGTCTGAGAAATTCAGTGTCGCCCGATGCGCAGCCCCCGGCACCAGGCACCCAGCCCTGGCCCCACCTGCCACCCTCCTGTCACGGGCGCCAGCATGTGCTCAGTGGCTCAGAGAGCACAGCGTGTGACCCTAAGAGCAGTGCCAGGAGCTTCCCCCGAAAACCAAAGACCGAGGCGCTGGCGCGCGCTTCCCCAGGCGGCAGGTCCCAAGGGGTCGGGGTTTGCTGCTCCTGCCGGGCGGTGTCTGGGGCCAGGCCCCTGGGACCAGCCACAGGCCCGGCCCGCCCGGCGCGCAGGGAGCTCGGGGCCAAAGGCCCTCGCGCGACCTCGACCTCGACCTCGACCAGGGCGGCCGCGCGGCGCCGGAGCCTCTGCATTCAGGCAGCGATTCCTCTGGGAGCCCCGGCACCGACGTGATCACCGCGCCCGGGAGGGGCCGCCCGAATGGGCCCGCGCGCGTGGATCGTGGCTGATACTTGCTTTCCTGCGGAGGGAGCCCCCCCACCGCCGCCCACCGGGAGCCGCGCCTGCCGACCCGCGGGTGGGCGGGGGCAGAGGGCGAGGCAGGAAGGAGGCCGCTGGGCAGCGCGCTGGGCTCCTCCTCAGTGGGCGCTGCTCTGCTGTGTCGCGCCTGGAGGAGGCGGACGAGCACCAGAGCGGTGTCCCGATGGGGACAGTCCCGAGGAGGGCAGTCCGCGCTGGGGAGGCCGGAGGGTGCTGCCCGCGGGGCCTCCCGGGGAACGCGCGGAGGGAGCCTCCCGCGCCGGCGTTGACCGGACAGCCGCTGCCAGTGCAGCGCGGGGTCCAGGCCACGCGTCTGGAGGGTCCCTGGCACCTCGCGGTGGCAGTTCTGATGGTGGCGCGGGTTGAGGGGTGGGCTTCTGTTGGAGAAGGAAGGCCTTTGTGGGATTGAATCCCACCCCGCGGCCCTGCAGGCTGCTCCTGGAGCCGCTGTGACTGTTCAGTCTCCGCTGACCCTGGGGACGGAACCTGCCGGCAGCAGGGAAGCTTCCTGGGCTTCGAGGGCCCGCACGCCCCATCCCAGGGCTGCGTGTCTTTTTCCACGGCAGCTCACACGCATGCCCCGTCCTCTCCTGCTGTCACCACCGCCGCAGGCACACCCGCCTGTGGGCGCGGGAACACCCCTCTCCCGGCAGCACCAGCAGCATCGGGCTTGTTGGGTGAGGATGCAGGGCTCTGGTTGCGGGTGTCAGCCTGCAGGGGTGCAGTAACAGGACAACTAACACACAATCATGGGGTTGCCTCGAGGACAGAGTCTAGCCCAGTCTCCAGGACACCCCACCACCCCCTCGTGGGGGAACACCTGTGCTGCTGCCTCCACGGAGATCCGAGGGCTCAGGATCCGGAGGCGCTGCTGCTGAGCTGGGTCCAGTCCCTGGCAGGAGGGCCTCGCAGTCAGGGGTGCCCTGTGCCCTCTCTCTTCTTACTTGACTCAAATTCAAATAAAAATCCTGCCCAAGCCACCCTGGCAGACTCATTCACACTGGGAGTCCCTCTGAGCGGACCTCAGCACTGAACGTGTACTGCTCATCCCTTACCACGTGGAGGGAGCTGGCCACGCACAGGCAGGGCCCCATGGTGAGGAGGAGGGCAGAACGCGAGCAGCCACGGGGCAGCTGCGGGGCGGGGGGCAGGTGCATCACTGCCTCTTAGCAGCAGACTCTGCACCGTGTGAGGTGAACCCTAGCCGTTCAACATGCACATCCCTGCCTCCCGGCCTTGCTGCATGGAGCCCGCGAGCAGCGCACTGCCATTTCTTGCCTCTGGAGCCTTGCTTTTGTCTTTTTGTCATAACATCCTTCCTTCTGTGGGTCTCTCTGCCTCCAGGTCAAGCATGGGCATTGCCTCTACTCAGAGGCATCCCCAGGAGTCAGGCTGTGCCACGGTGCCACGTGCATTGTCTTTGCATTTACAGCGCTAAGTGGCTGTTGCTGTCCACGTGACTCGTGGTCCCGTGAGCGCCTAGGACAGGCCCAAGTTCCATCTGTCCCAGCGCCCAAGCACAGCAGCACTCTGCCCACCAGAGAGGCAGTTTGGTCTCTGTATCCACAGATCTCTAGTTTCATATGTTTCGATTTTTTAAAATTCCACTTATAAGTAAAATTATGCATTTATCTTTCTCTGTCTGACTTATTTGACTTAGCATCACACCCCCTAGGTCCACTATGGTCTTGCAAATGGTCATATTTCATTCTTTTTGATTGCTGAGCAATATGCCATTGTATATATGTACCACAGCTTTTTTTTTTTTTTTTTACCCATTCATCCATCAATGTACAGTAAGATTGCTTCCATATCTTGGCTATCCTAATATATAAAAGCCCAGGGTCCGTAACAAACAACCGAACAAACGACATTTCCACCCCCCCAGCCCTCAGGCTCCATTGATCAGGGGATGGCTAACAGGGAACCCGGGTCCCTCAGGCTCCAATGAATTCATGGCAGCAGCGACTGGTGAGCGGGCGGAAGGCAGACCACTTGGTCCCTCCCCTGGCCTGCAGGCTCCCATTGATCAGGGGAGCCTGTGGGTTCTGCTACATCTCTGTGCTGGCGTGGACACCTGCACACTCACCTTCTCACAGGCTGGGCGCAGGTGCGGGGAGGCTCCCGTGCGCCCCCAGCAGGGGGGACAGTGCAGTGCAGGTAAACACGCGGGCTCTGTGATGACATCAGGGAACAGTAGTGAGTGGCGTGGACTGGCGAGCCGCTGAAAGGCAGGCCTCTTGGTCCCTCCTCCTGGCCCTCCGAGTCCAATCAATCCGTGTGGAGGCCGGGAAGAACGGGGAACTGGCTTCCTTAGTAGTCCTGTAGGTTCAATCTCCAGAGGACAGGCCAGGCACCAACAAACCAGTGCCTCCGGCATGATCCCGACAGCACTGCCGGCCTCCTGGAACTCGGCCTTGGGCACTGCGGCTGCTTCCCCTCCCTGGACACTCCACAGGAAGAAAGGATACCGCCAGCAGTGCCAGGGGCGACCAGCAGTGACTGACTGCTCTCCCTGTGCTTCCTCCGGGTCACTTGAGCCGGCCCCCGCCTGCCCTGCTCCAGAGGAAGTGTGATCGCTGCACACGGAAGGAATGTAGTAAAAAAACAAAAACCGATGACCAAGAGAATGCCGCAGTCAGCGTCCGGAGTCCGGCTCAGGAGGACGGAGAGAAGGGAGAATTCCATAAGGCGGCCAATGCCAGGGTATTTCTGAGTGACTGCCTGGCGTGTAACAGTTGTTTGACTGCAGAGGAAGGAGTCCAAGTTTCTCAACAAAACACCAAGGACTTCTTCCGTGTGCTGAACCTTAATAATAAATGTGATCCTCACAGCACAAGGTGCTGGCAGTATCCGTGTGTCCTCAGTCTCTGCCTTATTTTGCTGCTAAATTCAACCTCAGTGTCACTGATGCATCCAGAAGGCTCTGCGGCTTTCCCAAAAGCCTTGGGGTGCACTGTCTTTGACATGGAGATAGCTGCGGATGTCAGCATCCTGGAGAGTCAGAAGGAATCTGTGCGTCGGTATTGCCAGCACCGTGAGGAAGAGCCCGGCTACCCATGCTGACCTCCGCCTGCCCCGGCTGGGACCAATATGCAGAGCGCATGCTGGGTCACCCCATCACCCCCATCTCTGCATGGCCAAGTCTCCCCAGCAGATCATGAGCTCTCTGGTGAAGGATTACTTCCCCAGATGGCAGAACCTGTCCCCAGACAAGATTTTCCACTTCATTGTGGCCCCATGCTATGACAAGAAATTGGAGGCCCTTCGAGAAGATGCTCCCACAGCTTTACACAGTTCCCAGGGTGCTGCCTGTGTATTAACCTCAGTGAAATTGTCCAGATAATGGAGCAAAGTGACCTCACCTTGCATGACGCTGCCGTGGACACTGTTTGGACATGAAGGAAGAGGAGGTGAGGCTCCACGAGGGTGCCAGCTCCGACGGGTACCTGGCGCACATCTTAAGGCAGATGGCCAAGGAGCTGTTCAACGAGGACGTGGGCTGCTCACCTACCACACCCTAAGGAACAAAGACCTCCAGGAGGTCACCCTTGAAAGGGACGGAGAGGTTCTGCTATGCTTTGAGGCTTCTCACAGCTTTCAGAACATCCAGAAGTGGTCCTCAAGCTGTAGAGGGGCAAATTCCCCTGCCACTTCGTGGAGGTCCTGGCCTGCACCAGGCATGCCTAAGTGGCAGGGGCCAGGCCCAGGCGGAGGACGGACATGTGGACAGGGCACCGCTGTGGTAGATGGAAGGCATCTACGCTGCCATCCCAGTGTGGCCCTCGGAGACCAGCACCCATGTGCAGGAGCTGTACCAGGAGTGGCTGGGGCGGGGAGCGGGGGCGGCTCCCCCTGGGCCCAGGCGGCCCTGCACACCGCCTCGCAGGGCCCAGGGCAGCCTGCACACCGCCTTGCAGGGCCCAGGGCAGCCTGCACACCGCCTCGCAGGGCCCAGGGGGAGCCTGCACACCGCCTCACAGGGCCCAGGGGGAGCCTGCACACCGCCTCGCAGGGCCCAGGGCAGCCTGCACACCGCCTCACAGGGCCCATGGGGAGCCTGCACACCGCCTCGCAGGGCCCAGGGCAGCCTGCACACCGCCTCGCAGGGCCCAGGGCGGCCTGCACACCGCCTCGCAGGGCCCAGGGCAGCCTGCCAGACCTCAAGTGGTGAAGGTCCAGCAGATGCCCGGCCTGCAGGCCGCCTGAAGAGGGGTGTCAGACACGTGAAGGGATGGCTTAGCATCTCTGTCATCGCTTTGGTTTTCAGAATTCCCTGCTTCCCATCTGTCGGCTCCCTCCCTCTGAGGGGCGCTGTCGTTGTCACATGCAACTGGAATATTGTATCTCGAATGGATTGCCCCAATCCTTTTATCCGATGATGAAAAAAATCCCAAAGAACAAGAATGGAGACAGACTACTGCCCTTTAGGCTTAATAAAACCCCAGAAGTGTCCTGCGAAGAGACACTTGGTTCTGTCCACACGCCTCAGAGAGATTGGATGAGGAAATGGCCTGGTTTGGCCCTGACTTTACCCACTTATGTTACTCTTGAAGGTGTCTTTGCCACAATGTGAATAAACTGCCACCTTTTGGAATAGGGGCTCATATGAAAGTCTGCATTCCCAACTTGTCTGTCTTGAAAAAGATTGCTGGAAACCATTTACTGTCTTTATTAGCTGAGTATAGACAGAGACTCCAAAAGTTAGTAGCCACACAGTGGGCCAGCAGCAGGACCACTGGGAGCCTTTTGCAAGTGCAGACTTGTAGTAGAGCTCGGGAGGTATGTCTCAGTGCTGCGGCTGATGCAATGGTGTGAGCACACTCCACCATGACATGCTTCCTCGGCACACCAGGAAGTAGCAATGCCCGCCTGAACTAACTCCTAGAGCCACATGCATAGTACCCCAGCCTTTCAGCCATTGGTTGCCTATAGCAATGTATCTCCCTCTGATTGGTTGCCTATAGCAATGTGTCTCCCTCTGATTGGTCCCCTCATGCTATATATACCCCTGTAGTTCCTCAATAAAATGGATCTGCGTCAATGAACCTGGTCCCCGGAGTCGTGCATGCAGACGCCCTAGCACGTTGGGGCTCCGTCGTCCTCACCCCCGAGGGACTCCCTGCTTCACAGACTCTCAGGCCTCACCCATTCCACTGTCAAAACTGTGGGAGGAGACAGAGGTCTCTGTGGTCATGAGCTCTCGGCGACTTTGGTGTGGCACCAGGGTGCCTAGCAGAGGGATGCGTTGGGGACCAAAGGAAGCACAGGTCTACACTGTGGCTCTTTCCTACCTATTCTGGTATCTGAAGGGTCAGTGGATTTCTGGTGTAAGTTATTAATTATAAGAGTCTAAGCCTGAACATAAAGAGGATTCAGTATTGTTACCCTCATGTGGGGCTTTGTAATACGTGTGCTTTTTTTCTTTTTAATTTCTTCAGTGTTGTGACGGCCCTGCACGCAAAAGATTATGAAAGAAAAGTGATGACAAAACCTTGCTTCTGTTCCCTCCGTCAGTAGTTAGCATCCTGCCTTGTTTGCTATTATCTTGTCAGTAAATGGCTGTGCGTTGTCAGAGTTAATTGATATTTATAAGATGCCTTAAATATCAGCCCACTGGAATGAACAGATGAAAGTTGCTGTGATGCTTGGAGGAGAGAATTCCCAGGAGAGCCCAACTTTGTCGGGGGACACAGCTCAGTGCCTGGCTCTGTGGCCTTGGCCCAGTCTCCAGAGATGGGACCATAGGATAACCTCAGTGCATCAGGCATTTTTTAAAACAGAAGGATATTTTGACAAATAGTAGTAATTCATCAAGAATGTTACTAGACTAATGGTCATAGTTTCAATGTATCCTATATAATAAAAGGCTAATATGCAAATTGACCAAACGGCAGAATGGCTGGTCACTGTGACGCACACTGACCGCCAGGGGGCAGACGCTCCACACAGGAGCTTCCCCCTGGTGGTCAGTGCACTCCCACAGGGGGAGCGCCACTCAGCCAGAAGCTGGGCTCACAACTGGCGAGCACAGCGGTGGTGGCGGAAGAGTCTCTAGCCTCTACAGCAGCGCTAAGGACCCCTCAGGGGATGTCCTCCTGCTAGGGCCTAAGTCGACAGGCGGACATCCCCCGAGGGATCCCAGACTGTGAGAGGGCACAGGCTGGGGTGAGGGGACCCCCTCCCCCCAGTGCATGAATATCATGCACCAGGCCTCTACTGTAATATAAACACTTGTATGGTTAAAACAAGAACTCCACACATCAGCAATCACTTGGGAGTGTTTGACAGGTATTCCTTAGAAACCAAGAAACCAAGGAGATACAAGTTACGGAGCACAAATAACAGCTTTGTGGTCATTGATAGATCGTGTATTAGAGAATATATGTTATTTTTGTTCAATCAGTATTCACAAACTTGGCCGTGTATTAAGCACAAAAAATTAATATATCCACAATTGAGAGAATACACATTATTTTGACTCATTCAACATTAAAATATTGATTCCATATGTTAACTATAAACTTTTCTTAATAAAGACCATTATATTTGATGATCACAGTGCAATAAAAGTAGAAATTAAAATAAAATAAAATAGTATTGAAGTGGCCTCCTAAGTAACTTTTATGGTAAAAATGAAGATTCATGTCTATAATGCATAACCTTTTATAAATCTTTAGGAAAAGACAAGTAACATAATTGAAAAAAAAAATGGACAGAGAATGAGCAGGAAAAGATTATAAGCAGAAGAAATATAAATGTCCATAGAAGGAAATAAAAAGGCCATAAGGTCACTAGTATCCAGGAGAAAGCAAATTAACACTTTTCTCTCGTGAGATTGACAAAAGGAAGGAGATTGAACCAATTTAAGGGCAGCATAGGGTTGAAGTAGGTAGAAGTGGTGACAGGAACTGGTTTGGCATGTTTGACAGACAAATTGCAGTAACTGTGTTTGGAGGAAATTTATAGACAAAATGTATGTAGTTCTCATAGAGAAGGGGATGAAGAATGAGGCTGGAGAAGGGGAGAGAAGAAAGGCATTCACTTTTTACTGTATCATTGAATGTTCTAAAGTGAGAATATCTTCATTTACTACTCAGATATTTATCTTAAAACCTCAAGTTAGAACTGGCTGCAGAAATGCATCCATTAGAGTCCATGTTCATGTTCATGAGCACAAGTCCCTCTAGTGCGTGGAGCTCAAATTCCAAATAATCCTAACGTCAGCAGTCACACCGGGTGGGCTGCAGTCTCTGCCGCTGCAGAGGCTGGTCCTCCCTGCAGTGTGTCTGCTGGGCCCGGGAATCTGCCTGGGTCCACGACACACACCTCACTGGGTCAGGTTCAGGTCTCAGGTTTGCTCTGCAGCTGCTATGATGCTTTAGGCCCATTAGGCTTAAGGCATCTATTCAATGCATGATTTTATGATGTCAAGTTCAGGAAAGAAGTGGGGAGAAACTGGACTTGAGCAAGATAGCGGACTGTTTCTAAGCAAGTTAAGAAATCCATTGTTTGTCCATTATTCCTGCTTTTAAAAATGTTTACATTGATTTCAGAGAGAGGAAGGGGAGGAGAGAAAGATAGAAACATCAATGATGAGAATCATGGACCAACTGCCTCCTGCACGCCCCCCACTGGGGATGGAACTGGCAACTGGGGATGGAACTGGCAACCAGGAATGGAACTGTGACCTCCTAGTTCAGAGGTTGACGCTCAACCCCTGAGCCATGAAGGCCGGGCAATGATTCCTGCCTCTAACAAGCCAGTGAAGAAACTTCTGCTGTTCATCCATGAAGCTACTTGGCCCAACTCCACACGGGCCTCAGGTCAATGTCTGCTGCTGTCTGCCTGAGTCTGACACTAAGCTGCTGAGAGTTATGGAGCCACGGCAATGGGCCCACATGCAGCCGGCAGCCCGCTGGGCACTTGGAATTTCTTTTGTTCTTTCAAAAGGTGATTCTCCTCAAACCCAGGCCCCTGTCCACAGCCCGGCCTTATGGGGAATTAGATGCTGTCACTGGGTCCCTCTCCGTTTTCTGCTGGGGAACCTGTAAGACCAAGCGCCTGCTCAGTCTGCTGAGACAGCCCAGGCTGTGGCATGCGCTCTGACAAGGGGAAGAATCCCACAATTTTCAAAGCATGGCCGGGTCTGGAGGGCATGATGCTGAGTGAATAAGCCTGACACAGGAGGACGGATGCTGCGTGTCACTTGGAGGCAGCTCTGAAGGAGGAAAAGGCAAACGCTAGAAACAGAGCAGAACAGTGGTAGCCAGGAGGTTGGGGGCAACTTGGGTTATTCTGGTCCAAGGAATGAATTTCCGCTGTGAGCCCGTGGTCCTGGGGTCTCCTGGGGTCTCCTGGGGTCTTCGAGCCGCCTGCTCACTCCCCACAGGCCTCCCGCCTGCAGCATCCCAGCAGCTGGGCCGGTATCTTCACCATCACCTCCCCCGCATCAGCGGCTTGATCTGTATGTTTTAAATGCACAGCCTTTAAATCTACTTACTGGCACTTAAACTAAACAGATTAATACGTGCATCTGTCCTGTATGATGTTGCTATGGAATTTCCATCCCCACTCGCACGGTGGCTAGACGGCGCGAGTTGTTCCTGGACGGAATGCCATGCGGCGCAGCCATGGCCTGGCCCACAGGTTCCTGTGCAGCCGGGAGACAGGCCATGGACTCTGCGGGCCCAGCTCCGGATCCTGCACACTTACCGCACATCTCCACTCTCCCAGCTGCGTCTGTCTCCGTGGTGCTACCGTGGCTGCAGGCGTGTTAGAATCTGGGTGCAGGGAGCTGAGTGCCGGACACGAGAGTTTGCGTTTAGTGGGACGTACTTGCAGATATTTCTATGCAAGTTGTTGCTAGCTAGTCAGAAACATTGTCGTTTTTCTGGATTATCTGATGTTTGTTGTTTTGATAGCTCTCTAAAGTTGGTAATGGTTATGTTTTTTCTTATTAACGAGCAGTTCCTTTCCCACCTGCTTTATATTTATAATTTTGTGTAATTTTTCTTAAAGAGCCACGCCCAGGTCCCAAGTGTTGGCCCACAGGCTGCTGTCTCTGTGGTTGTTCCAAGGCTGGAGGAGGAGCGAGGCCGGGGCTGTGGTTCAGGTCCTGTTTCCACTCCTCTCCCGGGCGAGGCCAGTGGGGCGCTGACACCCCCTCTGGGTCCCGCTCCTTCGGGTCCCTGCCCGCCTGACTGGTGCCCTGCCAGGTCCCCCTGCCCAGCCCACAGGGGAGGGGTATCCGCGAGCCAGGCCACTCCCGCACCACACAGGGGCAGAAGCCACGTCTTCTCCTGCCTGATGCCATGCGTCCTCCAGAGGGTCCTGCCCGGAGCTCCTTGTCTCACAACATCCCCAGTGGGAGGGCAGGCGGCCAGGCAGTGACCAGCGTCTGTCTTCACAGCATCTTGCATTTTGAATTTACGAAACCAACACAGAGCGAGCCATGAGGGTGCAGCTCTAGGCCTGCACATGGGGAGGGGGGGCAGTGCCAGCCACATACCTCTGCCCTGGGCGGTTGCCCTGTGCCTCCTGGCCTCAGCGCCTGACGGAAGCAGGGCCAGATCTGGCCGCTGGCAAAGAGGCTGTGTGAACAGGTGCGTACGCGTCAATGTGTGTGACTGATCTGGCCCTGAAAACATTCCGCTTCATAAGCAAAGGAATGAAAACTTCTGGGAGGAGACTGAAGTGAGGTGCGCCCACCAGCCCACACAGGCAAGGCCCTGGGTTCCAGCGGACAGGCGAGTCCTGTTGTCACGGAGTAGCGTCTGCGCTCAGTGGGCCACTCCGAGCCAGACCCAGGGCGGACAGGGTGCCCTCTGCTCCCAGGAAACTCAGGAAGGAGAGAAAGCAGGCCTGCCCCTTGGGTGAGCCTTGCAATGTGCTGCGCTTACTCTGCTGGCTCCCCGCTCTGCCTGCTGGGAGGGAAGGAAACTCAGCCTGTGCATGGAGGAAGCACTGATGGATGACCTCCCCTTCTGCCTGTTGTTAGTCTAATTGTCACAGCTCCCGGCAAAAGAAATGCATCACCTGCATTTCACAGCCCCGAGAAGTGGAGTTCTGTGCCCCCGCCGGCGACAGGGGTTCATCGGAATTGAAATTCCAGTCTCGCTGCTCCAAGGGGTCCCTCCCACAATGCTCAGCCTGGGTTCTTGCTCAGGGCGCGTGGGTCCCTGGAGGCTGGCAGGCGTGGGAGCGCGCGGGCAGTGCCCGGTGGCTCTGGTCTCCTGACACTCACTGTGTGGCTTTGGGACCCATTCTGCCCACCAGCAGGGTCCAGCCCAAAGGCCCACGTCTGAGACTTGCGTGAGGCGACCACACTGCCCTCTAGTGGTCACATCAACAAGTCGAAGGCCAGCCGGGACCTTGCTGCGCAGTCAGCTCTGAGCCCTGCACACTCCAGTCCCAGGCTGAACCCCACTGGAGGGAGTCCCCACAGACCAAGGGTCAGTGTTCCCACAGCAGCGGGGCGGCAGGAAGAGGAGTGGACCCTCCAAGAACCCCAGGCAGGAGAGCAGGCACTGGCCGCAGGGCAGGACGACTGGATGGATGGATGGATGGACAGATAGACAATGTGACATCCCAGACCTAGGACCACCGGCGACCATGGTGGTCTCCATGCTCCCTGGGGCCTCGCGGACTTGTGCATCTGCAGAGGAGCCGTCTGCTCCTGGTGGTAACATGCTTCTTTCCCAAGACACGGCTCGGCCCAGACCTTTCCAAGGACATCCAGACCGTTTCTCAAAATGGTTGTGAAGCAGCAGAAATCTTCCTAGTTTCTCCACATCTGTGTTATGCCCTGGGATGCAGTATCCATGGTAACTTCTGGGAGAGGGAACTGATGGTCCCTGACAATGGCTGATCTAAGGGGAAAGCTGGCCTCACCCACTGCCCAGCTGGAGAAGGAGCCAGGCAGTGCTTGGGTCTTGAGGCAAAGTGTTTGCAGAGAGAAGCTCGGTCTCCTCGCACCCACCCGCCGCTGCACGAGGAGGCTCCGCTGTGACCAAGCTTCTGATTGAACTGTGAGCAGATGCACTTTTCTTAAAGTTTCTAACTGGAACTTCAGACGGTGTCTGTATGGTTTTCTACTTTTCCTTTCAAAAATAAATAAATTAATACACAATTAGAACGGAGGTGTCTGTGGGGAAACACCCCAGATTCCGAGCGAGGAGTGTGTCCGAGCTCCCTCCTCTCTGTAGAGTGAGTGCCACTTGTGCCGAGCCTGCCGGACGTACCTGACACGGACATCCGAGAACCGTCTGTGTGCGCGGCCTTCTATTAAGGCGCCCTGCGCACAGCCTGCTGTTGTTTGGTTGCCTCTGCAATTTGGAAAGATTAATTGAATTCTGAGCAATATTCTAACACATTCCCATTGCCTCATTGGGATTCATCTCCTGATGGTGTAGAGTGTGTTTGAAAGATTAAAGTTCATTAAATGAAGCCTTTTTCAGCGAGTGCTCATCTGTGGCCACTGTTCCATTGTAAACTCGACCCCACTGCTGGCCAAGGGCCAAACATGTGAGAAATCTTCGCACTGACAGTTACTTTTCTGATCCCTGGAGCCACCTGTTCCCTGGGGTCCCCGTGACTGCATCTCACTCCACCTCCCAAGCGGGTGCCGACGAGAGGGCGGTGTCTGTGAGCACGGAAATGTCCTCATGTGAGTTCCCAGGACTTGACTTTAACATGGGCAATGCACACCTTGCTTTGTGTCTTAAGAAAATTTGCTGATCTGCATGGACTCAGACCACACGTTAGCCTCCTACCCTGTGTCCTCCCAACTCCCCTTGTCCCCTGACTCTCCACATCCCCCTGACTCCCCTTGTCCTCCCAACTCCCCATGTCCCCCAACACCTCGTGTCCCCCAACACCCCATGTCCCCGACTCCCCATGTCCCCCAGCACCCCATGTCCCCGACTCCCTGTGCCCCCAACTCCCCATATCCCTAACTCCCTGTGTCCCCCGATTCCTGTGTTCCCCAACTCCCTGTGTCCCCAACTCCCCTTGTCTCCAACTCCCTGTGTCCCCCGACTCCCCGTGTCCTCCGACTCCCTGTGTCTGTGTGGTGGCTGGCAGGGCCCACGCCCAGGAGGCTGCCCCGCCCGGCTCTGCTGGTGGTTGGGAGGCTGAGAGGGTCTCCTGGTGAAAGCCTGAGAACCCGGCCGCACACGGTTTCCTTCTTCAGGAAAATCATTGTGTGGGCGACAGAGAGGATGGCGAGGGACGGGAGAGCGGACCCACTTAGTGCCCGTGCATGACACTGGGTCAGGACCGGACACGTGGGTTCTCTGGCAGTGAATTCTCAGGGTCATAAAACTCCCCCGCTTCTCAGTTTTAATTTATCAAAATGTCAGAGAAAAATAACATCAGCTTCACTGGAGAGCGACGTTTTAAAATTAGAAAATAAAATAAAATGAACCCAATGTCAAGGACAAAGTTAAAGTGACTTGGAGGTAAGTCCTCCTGTTTGGCGACACTCGTGCCCACCGGCTGCCTTTCCAGAGGTGAGTCCCCTGCCCCCTCCCCCGCCCCCTCAGAGGCAGGGCTGCCACCAAAACGAGCTTTCGCGGGTCGTCTGACCACGGCGAGCTGTGGGGATGATGGCATGGGCAGTGACATCACACATAGGAGGCATGTAGCTTTGTGCTCACCATTCTGCATGGGCACTAATTAGTACCCGTAGCAACCACAGCGCCAGGCAAAGCTGAGATGGCATTTCACTGTCTCTCCCTCTGAGCTCAGAGTCCCTGCCGCGCACCTGCCGGACGAGACACACCGGCACCGCGACCAGGAGACACCTCCTCAGGGCATCTGAGCGCCCATGCTCGGGAGTCAGAGGGGTGCGCCGGCTCGTGTTGCGTGGACAAAAGTCGGAGGCGGTTCCCAGAGTCCACGGGGCCTCCGGAGGCCGTGTCTCCACCACAGGCAGCCGGCCACGCGGATGCTGTGGGATGTTGCAACCTGGTGCTCACCCGATGCTTTCAACCCTGCACTTTGCAAGAGAAAATGCACGCAGTCCACCTGCCTGCGCCCGAGACCTGGGTGGCTCTGCTGCGCGCCGCCGGTCACAGCGCCTCGGTGGGTCCTCCGACTGGTGGGGGCGGCCTCAAGGCCCCGACGCTGCAGACCTGCAGACGCTGAGCTGAGAGATGAGACTCCCAACGGGACTTCTGGCAGCTGGCGGTGGGGGGAGGGGGGGCGCCCCATGGCTCCCCCGCAGGCACCAGGTGTTTCCATCTGGAAAGGGGCTTAGAGCGGAGTCTCAGGTGGCTGCTTGAATGGGACTCACACGGGGTCAGGGGCGCGAGGTGAGGTGTGCAGAGCCGCTGGGCTGTTGGCACTGGGTGGTGCTTCTCCTGCTCTGTCCGGTGCCGAGGGCGGCCCGGACCTCACAGAACCCGCCAGTCAATGGACTGACACGCCTCATGCTCCCCACGCGCTCAGGAAAGTCATCAGCGTGCAGCTGGCATGCCATGGAGTGCTGGCTGCCGGTGCGCAGCCTTGTGATGTGACATTCACACACCTCCCGGTGATCCCCACAGGGAGTCTCCGGCCCCCTGCGCGGGCAGGTGCCACCACGTCACTACCACTCCCTGCGCTGACTTCGCCCCAGCGGCTTATTCACTTTGTAAGTGAAAACGTGCACCTTTAACTACGTTCACCCACGGCAGCCATCCCCGCCCCCCCCTCGAGCAGCCACCAATCAGGCCTCTGTGTCTCTGAGTCTGTTTTGTTTGTTTTGTTTTGAGAATCCCCATTTCAGTGAGATCAGACGGTCTGCCTTTCTCTGTCTGACCTGACATCATGCCCTCTGGGCCCACCCACATTGTCACAAATACCAAGATTTCATTTTATTTGATTTAACCACAGGGTTCATCTTAAAATCAAGGCATCTCAAAATTGCCATCATCCAGGGAATAAACATGTAATCATGTGAAAACCTTCGGGTAAGATAGAACCCTGGCACCACCTGTAATTAGATGGGGTGGCACACAGGTCAGGCCTCAGGGGTGACATGGCAGGAAGGGGAGCATGTGCAGGACGCCTGCCTCTCTGCAGGGACTGTGGCCTGGGCGGTGAGACGGGTCAGGGAAATGGTGCAGAGACCGGGCCCAGCGCTGCGGCTGCGCTGTGGGCTCTGCAGGCCAACGCCTGGGCTCCGGGTACCAGCAGCTTCTCTTTGCACCTCAGTTCCCTCTTTTTAAAATGGAGAGCCCGGCCGGCATGGCTCAGTGGCTGAGCGTTGACCCATGCACCAAAGGTCACCGGTTTGATTCCTGGTCTGGGCACATGCCCAGGTTGTGGACTTGATCTCCAGTAGGGGGCGTGCAGAAGGCAGCTGATCAATGTTTCTTTCTCATCAGTGTTTCTCTCCCTTCCTCTCTCTCTCGAATCAATTAAAACCATATTTAAAATGGAGATGCTCATCGGCGTGCTCACCGGGAGCTCAGCATGGCGCTCGCCGCACGGTCAGTGTCATAAATACAAGCTCTTGTTTTCCTGATGCCCTTGTGTGAGCCGCGCCTGGGCCCTGTGGTTCCGGGCGGGACCTGCTGCCCAGGTGGCAAGAATCACTGAGTCTGAAACGAGAATGGAAGGTGGAGGGAAGGGGGAGGGCTTGCTGAGTCCATGGCAGTGTTCAGAGCTGTGTTGCCCAGGGAGTGATTGGACTCTGGGAAAGGACTTCTTTCATCAACTCCCTGTTAGAGTTCTGAGCCAGCCTTGAAATGTAAATTTTTCCTGTTAACCAAAAGCCTAAAATTTTTCCCAGAACCAATCACTTTAGTTGCTATAACATACTGGTGTCGCACTTTGCTTCATGAATCCTAGCTTTAGGTCAGAACAGATCAATGTTGCTAAGGCAACTGACGATTTACTGAGTGTTTGTAAAGCCCTTGCACAATCCTAAGGCCAAATGGCTCTGCACGGAACAGTCATCAAGGCTGTTCCCCTGGAAGCAGAGGAGGAACATGCCGGTGCTTTGGCGCGAATTCCGAGGTCCCATTTACTCACAAATCACGCTCCTTGTCTGGTTCCTCTGTCCCCACAGACACCCGCTCTCACAGGTCTTAGTCTGAGGCCTTGGGCAGGAGGTTATTGGGGAGTGGGGCCCAGGGCCAGCGGGAGGGACAGCCGGGGGGAGGGGGACAGGGCAATATTCCTCTGTGGGCATCCGGCCTTTCCTGCCAGGCACTCGGAGGAGCCCTGGGTGGCCCAACCTTAGCCCAGCGGACTCGGGCCTTAGCACTCTGTGTGCGTGTGCAGGCAGAGCCAGCTCGGGGGCCCGGGATTGGATCAGAGGGAGCCAGGGGCTCAGGGACACCCAGAGCCTCCCCTCCATGGGCCAGCTCTGAGCTCTTCGAGGTGGAAACCCAACCCTCTCCACCAAGATTGGTTTTGGTTTTGTGTTAAGAACCCAGATTTTCTTTGTGTGTAAAAATCAATGCTCAAGAGACTTGAAAATGACCGTGATCAGGGCAGGTGCACAGGGAGAGCCAGGTGCAGCTTCCGGCCCTCCTGCCCTCCGGCTCCGCGTCCTCGCTGCGTCCCTCCTCTGACCAGCCCGCCTCTGGTTCCCTGAGGCTGCGGCTTGCTGCAGGGGGCTGTGCGTGGTGACAGGTCTCGGACACGTCGGGGATTCAGATCAGAGCTGCCTGCCTCCCTCTCAGGAGCCTGGTTCTGGCCTCCAAAGCCCAGTCTGGTTTCCGGTTACCATGTTGCTGTGGGGGCAGCGCCCGCGTTGCAGATGGAAAATGTGATGCTTTGGGCTTTTCTGTTGACCCTCAGGTCACTGGGAGAAGCAGCCTCCCCCTCGCCAGGCATTTTCTCTCCAGGGCGCAGTCTCTAAGCAGGTGCCGCTCAAGCAGCGAGCAGTCTGGGTGGAGCCCCAGCTGGTCCCTCTGGCTCACACCTGCCCCCTGGGCTGCTGCAGGCTGAGGCCTCCCCACCCCCAGGGCCTGGACTGCCGGTTTGTAGGGATCTGAATCGCCACTCTAAATGGGCATCTCTGTCCTTCTGCCCGTGACAGCTAGACCCATTAAATTAATTTTTTTTAAAAGAGAGAATTAAACAATAATCACGGTTGGCGCTGTCTTTTAAAGAGAAGCAAGATGATTGGGTCTGAGAGACTGGCTGTGTTCATTGAACCTCCCTGAACCAAGGATGTTCAACCCCATTCATCCCACCACACATAAACCGGTCACTAACGCTCTGCAGCACACCAAGAAGATAGAGTTTTTGCTGGTTTCACAACAAAAATATAGGTTTAATTTTGACCCATTTATACTGGATGGCTATTCTGTTGGCTGTTTTCATTTTTTTAATCTGACAACCGAAGGGAAAAGGGGTTGGTGCCCTGACCGAGTTTAGGTACTGCACGTTCTAAAAGTCTTGTGGTGAAGATTGGAAACCGCTGCCCGAGACAGAAGCTCCGCCCCAGGGCGACATGATCTCCTTCCTTGTTGCCTTTAGCAGCAGCAGGGACAAGGGTGTCATTTCTGAGCACACGCTGTGTACAAGGGACTGTGCTGGAACGTTCTTCATTTAATCCTGGCAACTTTATATGGTGGGCATCACCCGTTCTGAAAGGGGAGAGAGAAGCGAGCGGTGAAAGGGCCAATCTTCCCTCCTCCATCTCCGACCTTCATCTCTGTACACCCTCAAGCTCAATGCCTGACCTGCAGCCCAGCTCTTTCAGAGAACCTGGGAGCTGCTCCCAGCTCTGCCTGCACTGGGCCCCTCTGCCTGCTCCCAGCCTCCCCTGCTCCCAGCCTCCACCTGCACCCAGCTCCACCTGCTCCCAGCCTCCACTGCTCCCAGCCTCCACCTGCTCCCAGCTCCCCCTGTTCCCAGCCTCTGCCTGCTCCCAGCTCCCCCTGTTCCCAGCCTCCACCTGCTCCCAGCTCCCCCTGTTCCCAGCCTCTGCCTGCTCCCAGCTCCCCCTGTTCCCAGCCTCTGCCTGCTCCCAGCTCCACCTGCTCCTAGTTCCCCCTGTGCTGGGCCCCTCTGTCTGCTCCCAGCCTTTGCCTGCACTGGAGGCCTCCGCTTGCTCCCATACAGGTCACTCCTGATCCAACTTCCTTCCCAACAGACATGGGTCACAGGACACAGCATTTGTGGATGGAAGGGAGGCCAGAAGAGAAGGTGACAGAGGAGGAGATTGGAGCTGGGCACACTGCCTCTGTGCTGTTTTCTTGGGTTTCCCAGAGGCCTCCACATCCCCCACAGGGGCGGCCTCCAGCTCTAGGACCCCGTGTCCCCAGGACAAGGCCCTCGCCTGAGCCGAGTGTCTGCAGAGCAGGAGGGGCGGTGAGCAGCGTGGACATGGCTAGGCCCTGCAGGCTTGCTCGGAGGGGGCTGGGAGTGCGAGAGGGGCAGGGCACTTGCGGACACTGGTCTTGCTTTCCATTGGGTTCTCTGGAAGAGGTCGTTTCATAGAAGCTTCTGCTCACTCTTGTGGCGGCTGAATCTTTTCTGTTGGTCAAGTCTTCTAAGTAATTTGCTTTCTGGTACATTTACTTCTCCTTTTTTCTTAAAGAAATTGCTTTGTTCTTGATTGCATGAGAGTTCAGAGAGTTCTGAAACAAGTCAAAAAGCTCAACAAATTGAAAATGGAAAAAATCAGGAGTTGTGATTATTTTCTTCATCTTTAAAAAGATCCCAGAGAGCAACCAGTTTGAACACAACTGGAGGCTATTATGTGAGCACCTGGACAGAGAATGAGTTTAGCTCCAATTCTTCCAGTTCTCTGACAGGTGAGTTTTCAAAGCCCCTGCAAAACGAAGTAGGTATTTTCAACATGAGTCTCAGTTGTATCCTAGTAGATGATAAAACAAATACTTGTTGAATGAATGGGCCAATCATTAGTAAGGGACTGAAGATAAAAAGGGGATAATGGAAAAGTTATTATATTTTATATTTCTTCCATTAATTTTTGCTGCAAAGTTGTATGAATCATCTAGTGTCTCATCAGCTCGGTGAGACACTGCATTGCTGAGGCCCGACTGACAGATGCGAGAATGTAGCGTATTAGCGACTGCCCTGGTATTCCAACATGTTGTCCACCTACAGAAACCTGTGCTCTGAAATCATGTCTGGTCCTTGGCTCTGGATAGATAGATGATAGATAGATGACAGATGACAGGTATGTAGATAGACAGACAGATAGATAATATAAAGAGGAACTTTGAATAGGTTGGTGAAGGAATAATAAATAGTCTTGGGGTAAGTTCATTATATGCTTTTTCTTTTCTGTCTGCTCTAATCCTATATAATAAAAGGGTAGTATGCACATTGTTCCCTCTACTGGGAGTTGTCCGGGACTTCAACCAGGGGTGGGGCCAGCAGGGGAAGGGAGGCAGTCCCTGGCCAGCAACCGGCAGCCACTAGGGACCCTGCCAGTGCATGAATTGCATGCCCTGGGCCTCTAGTATAATAACGTTTCTAGTGTGGCTTTGGTTTTTTAAGTGTTTGAAGTGTGGGCATCAGTCTTGATGGGAGCTGAATCTGCTTCTAGTTCTGAGCAGAGGAGAAATGTCCTCACCAAGCCAGGCTGCCATGGGTCCCCATGGATGTACCGGATTTCATCACAGGAAACCTGGCCATTTCCCACGAGCCTGCCCTCAATATTTTAGAACTAGAGGCCCGAAGCACGAAATTCGTGCAAAGGGCTCGGCCCCCACTGCCACAGCAGCTGCTTCTGCCTTGGCCCCCACCACCACCACGGCTTCACCCAGAAGGAAGGCCATCTGGTCTAATTAGCATATTGCACTCTTATTATTATAGACACCTTCATCATTTTCTTGGAAGACGTTTATTCAGATGACTTGGCACTTTTAAGTGGCCCCTTCACTGCTGTTCTCCTGACTGTCTTGCCATTTGCTTTGTGTCAGAATATTTTAGATGGTTTCTGTCACCACATAGCCGGGGATACTCAGGAAGTGACCTCACTTCCCTGACCCTGAGCTCCAGGGTCAGGCCACTCGTTAAGGCTCAGGGGAGAAGGGGATTCTGATGATTAGGGTGATGGCAGCAATGAAACCCTGAGGAACGCTTGAGAAATGTCAGCGAGTTCTTATCACTGAGAGGTGCAAGCTAAGCTCATGTTCCGACGAGAGAACCTAGTTATCACTACAACCTGTACATTAAATTGAGTCCTAATCAAATGCTTTCACAAGATTCTCTCCTTGAACCCCGAAGAGCAATGCTGCTGGGAGCTACCTCCTCGACTTCCTCCTGCTGCAGGGGCTGTGGGCAGCTAGACAGCTCCCACCCCGACATGCATTCCCTGTGGGGTACATGCGTGAGCTGTCACCTCTGTGCCATGAGCAAAGGTGGTCCGTGCTGACCACAGCTCACATGTGGATGCTGGGCCAGGCCCATCTGTCAGCTGGGTCAGACTCCAGAGCACTCAGCAGGCAGACAGCGGGGCAGCCCAGCCCACTGCCCCCTCCAGCAGGAGCAGGGCCATTGCTCCCTGAGAGGCCAGGTCCACATGGCAGAGCCGTGTCTATCGGGGACGTGGCACCTGAGGCAGCCGCCCTAGAACACTCTCTCTCTGACAGTTCTGCAAGCCTCCCCCGACCACCCAGACCATCCAGGCCAGCGCTCCTGCCCTGGGCTGGGCCGACAGCAGAGGTGTCAGGGGAATGAACCAACAGGAGTCCATGACTGAAACTGCCCCCTGGCTCTTACTTCTGCTTGTGTTCGAAATGCCCAGTCAAATTTTCAAGTTTTGGAGACAAACTCCAGTTTGCTATCACTATTAGTTTTAAAGTAGTCTAGTCCTTAATCCTAACTGGTTTGCCACACCCCTTTCTGTGCTACATGAAAGCTGCTCATGTTGTGATAAACCCTGTACTCAGTAACAGTAGTATGTATATGTCAAGTGTCTAGTTCTTTCTAAAGAATCCTTGTTTCCAATGGCCCTTCCTGCTCACCCCTCAGAATCCACCAGCAAGCAGGGGCGGGACATCCACTGCAGAGGAGGGCTCAGGTGGTCGGAAGTGACGCACTGTGGGCCCTCGGTGGCAGAGCCAGCCCCAGGTTTGGTGACATGACTCCTACCCAATACTCTTCTCCCCTCAAGCATGTTCCTTTCAACAATTGTATCTTTCATATATTCTTTTTAAATGTTTTATTGATTGATTTGAGAGAGACATGGATTTGTTGTTCCACTGATTTATGCACTCTGTCACTTCTTGTATGTATCCTGACTAGGGATCAAGCCCACAACCTTGGCATATTGGGAGGATGGTCTAATCAACCGAGATGCGCAATTCATAGATTCTTAAACTTGAACGTGTGCAGAGGGAAACATGCTTGCAGGACAGGTATCTTTTTTTCTGTTAAAAGAGAGTCAACTTCTAGAATTAAATCATGTAATTTACAGAGTAGATTAAATATGTAAAAGTGCTGGGACATTCATCTGGATGTTCTGAGGACTTGTTTACATTTTCTTAGGTTCTATTGAAATTTTCTTTTCTTCTGCTCTCACTGCATGTCCAGGCTGAGCTCTTGTTCCAGTACCTCTGGTTGGTGCTTCAAAAGGCTTAGCCCCTTCCTTCTTCATGTTCTGAGATACGTTTCTTTCTAATATGTGCAAGCTGTTCTGATACTTGGCCAACTAGTAGGTTTATATTTCCATTCCCCTTTTTAATATTTAATGACATGGATTTCTGATAGGGTTAATTCTCAGTACTGTTATCCGGTCTACGTTATCACCTGTTTAAAAGGCAGGACTTTTAATAGCGTGGCATGAGCTAGGTGAGCATGCCTTATAAGCCAAAATAATGGTTTCTTACCCAGTGAAAGTGTGAAGTATGAGACTTACAAATAAAGGTGAGTTTTGGTTTAGGCCAGGATTTTTAACAATGTAAGTAGCAATGTAGTCCCCTCCCTGGGTGAAGGAAGATCAGGAATTGAGTAAAAAGAAGTACAAATATGCCACGTGGATTTTATTATGTAAGTGTCACATTTAAAGGACAACTATCTGGAAATGTTAGCTCTGTTTGAATATCTTTATTCAAATATTAAAAAAAAACTTTAAAAAGGAAAATATTAATTTTACTCTTTTGGATTGGCAATGACTGATAGCTTTCACCTCTGATGTCTTCAATAAATGAATAAGTTTGTGAGGTATAATTTTATAGTATCTACTGTCTATTTACTATAGAAGAAATTATTTTTAAATTTTTTCTTATGCTTTTAATTCATCTCATTGAGTTTTATTTATAATAGCTTACATTTTAAGTATTCATTTCATTTCAAAATTATAGCACTTTTAACACATGGTAAGTTATTTAACACGTGGGGAAACTCCAGGAATCACTTTCCAGCCGTGGTATATCCTGTGTCCTCCGGTTGGGTTTCCTGTGAGCTGAATTCCGTACCCATAAGGGTAAGTTTGTGTTCTCTGTGTGCAAAGGCCTGCTGGTAGGCATGGCTGTTTCAGCTGCCTGCTGCCCGCTGCCTTATGCTTCATCAAACACAAAGGGAAGCCAGACAATTATGAAAATAATATGACAGGAAAGCAGTCACCCAGGCAGGCATGCTGGGTCCTCCCAGCACCTGCCTTTAGCTCAGAAGACTGAGGGTCTCCATGCACTGTGCTCCTTTGGTGGTGAGGATGTCCTTTTTGTTTTATTTTATTATTTTATTTCTTACCGGAGGTCATGCTTAGAAAGAGGAAGGGAGAGAAAAACATTGATGTGCGAGGGAAATCAATCAGTTGCCTTCCACATGGGCCCCGACCGGGGATCAAACCCTCAACCTTTCTGTGCACAGGATGACGCTCTGTCCTGGAGAGAGGTGTTCTTGGCTGCATGAGCCATGTAAGCTCTGCTCTATCAGCTCACAAGTATTAGTTTTTGATGTGAGAGAGCTCTGCTGAGGGTTATTGTTATAGAACTAGTGGCCCGGTGCACGAATTCGTGCACATTGAAAGGAAATTAAGTAGAAGAAATATTTTAATATCGCTATTTGCCCTTTCCCTATAATAGAAGTATTAACCAAATTCACGATCAACAATGACAGATAGAAACACACACATGCAATTGGTGCCAGCAAGAGCTTTATATATAGAGATAAACTTGCTTAATTAGAGCTGCTTTCTGATTTAGCTAAACTTTTTCCAGCCCAGTGAAGCACCCCAACTTCTCTTTCAGGTAATTGTCAGCAACACACAAAGCAGATTATGATTGTAGATCACGCAGGGAGAACAAAGGGTAAAATATTAAACTGCAGCAGTGTTTGACTATATTCTGTGCAGTGAGAAAACCTGAAGTCATTTTCAAGTTCCACCATTTCTTCTTTTCAGTCAGGTCAAGTTTCTAAGCTTTCTAAATCTCCGTTTTGTGGCTAATGAAAAGAAAATAGGATTCCACCGAGTCTCCCACCTACCTACTCCAGGACTTCTGTGAGGATCAAATGAGATGAGGCACGGGAAAACGCTTCACAGACATTTGGTTACAGTGTGAAATGTTTGCACCTGGCTATAAAGTAAGTCGTCTTCCTGGGCTGAAGAAACTGCAAGGAGGCTAGTCGCTAGGGAGAGGAAGCTGGTGTTGCTACCTGACATTATTATTTGGATGGTCGGACACTTAGCCTTTTATAAACATAAATTGCTTGTGTTGTCTCTGCATCACCCAACACTTGTCCAGCCACAGACAATGGCGACAGAGGGTGGGGAAGTGCCATTGGATGGTCCTTTCCTGCTTCTCCATCCAAATGGATGGAGCCTGCTTGTCATGAAAGGTGTTTGACAAACTTCCCCAAGGAAGACAGCGTCCCCCAGGTCCTGCGACTCCGCGGGGTCCTGCCTTACCCTCAAACAACGAGCCAGGCTCACCATGCCAGGCGTCACTTCCAGAAACCTGAGAGCTAGCAAGTCAGCAATGCTGTTCTTCTCCTATCAGTCACAGGAAAGGAATCAGCACGACTGGAATATTCTTTCTTTAGATCCTTTTCTCTTTTGGGCCCATTACTGAGCAGAGGCCTGACAGGCATGAGGTGTGGGGGTGAGGGGAGGGGTGTGGGGTATGGGTGGGGCAGGGACATGGGGGTGGGGCAGAGGGTGGGCATGGGGATGAGGGTGGGGCTCGGGTAAGGGGTATGGGGTGGGGCGTGGGGTGTGAGGGTGGGGTGTGGGTGCCACAGGCTGAGGGGTGAGGCCGTGTGGAAAGCAGTAGACCAGGAGACACAGTGACCATGACCTTTGATCATGACCTTGGTGGAAAGGGGTCAGTACTGTACTTCCTGGCCAGGGCGAGCAGGCTTCTGTTCTTGCTTATTCCTTAGACAGAGGTTGAGTGGAAGGACTTCTCAATCACCCAGTGGTAGGGGTGGAGTCTTGCAGGGAAGGCTGGGGTGCGGCTGTCCTGGTCTGTCTCTCAGCCTTTCCTTCCCCGTCAGCAAGGCTGGTGACCCAGAGCAACGCTCTTCCCATATGCCTGCAAAAGACTCAGCAAAGCCCTTCCTCCCATCACCCCGTCCCCATGGCAACATGAGGTGCAGGGGAGCAGTGGGGGGAGCTGTGGAGGGAGCAATGGGGTCAGCAGTGGGGACAGCAATGGGGGCAGCTTGGGCAGCTGGGCAGCAGGGATGACAGCCTCGCCCAAATCCCAGAAGAGGTGCTGTGTGTTCCGAGGGCCACAGGGCTGGAGGCCCGCAGGGGGAATTAACACGGGGTTAGATGGGAGATTCGGGGTTTGGCTCCAAACCTCTCACCCTTCCTGCACCTGCACCTGCACCTGCTGGGGCGAAGCCACAGACCCCTCTGTGCGGCACCTTTCCCCGGGAAACCGCCCTCCCCCACCCGCCCCTTACCCCACCACAGCTGCTCCTTTGGCTCCAGACATCTCTCTCTCTCTCTCTCCTCTCTCCTCTCTCTCTCTCTCTCGCTCTCTCTCTCTCTCTCTCTCCCTCCTCTCTCCTCTCTCTCTCTCTCTCTCTCTCTCTCTCTCTCGCCTCCCTCTCTCACTTTCTCTCCTCTCTCTCTCTCCCTCTCTCATCTCTCTCTCTCTCCTCTCTCTCTCTCTCTCACTCTCCTCTCTCTCTCTCTCTCTCTCTCTCTCTCTCTCTCTCTCCCCTCTCTCTCACTCTCTCTCCTCTCTCTCTCTCCCTCTCTCCTCTCACTCTCTCTCCTCTCTCTCTCTCCCTCTCTCCTCTCTCTCTCTCACCTCTCTCTCTCCTCTCTCTTCTCTCTCTCTCTCACTCTTCTCTCTCTCTCTCTCCTCTCTCTCTCCTCTCTCTTCTCTCTCTCTCTCTCACTCTTCTCTCTCTCTCTCTCTCTCCTCTCTCTCTCTCTCACTCTCCTCTCTCTCCTCTCTCTCTCTCCCTCTCTCTCTCTCTCTCACTCTCTCTCCCTCTCTTCTCTCTCTCTCTCTCTCTCTCTCTCTCTCTCTCTCTCTCTCCTCTCTCTTCTCTCTCTCTCCTCTCTCTTCTCTCTCTCTCCTCTCTCTCTCCTCTCTCTTCTCTCTCTCTCTCACTCTTCTCTCTCTCTCTCTCTCCTCTCTCTCTCTCTCACTCTCCTCTCTCTCCTCTCTCTCTCTCCCCCCCCCCCTCTCTCTCTCTCTCTCTCTCTCTCTCTCTCTCTCTCTCTCCTCTCTCTCTCTCTCACTCTCCTCTCTCTCTCTCCCTCTCTCTCCTCTCTCTCTCTCCCTCTCTCCTCTCTCTCTCTCTCTCACTCTCCTCTCACTCTCTCTCCTCTCCCTCTCTCCTCTCTCTCTCTCTCTCTCTCTCTCTCTCTCTCTCTCTCTCTCTCTCTCTCTCTCCTCTCTCTCTCCTCTCTTTCTCCTCTCTCTCTCTCTCTCCTCTCTCTCTCCTCTCTCTTCTCTCTCTCCTCTCTCTCTCTCCTCTCTCTTCTCTTCTCTCTCTCTCTCTCTCTCTCTCTCTCTCTCTCTCTCTCTCTCTCTCCTTTCTGGGGTTCGCTCTCCTCCAACCCCGAGGGAGGCCGTGAGAACCAGCAGGACAGTCCCCTTGGACCTCTGCGTGGACCGCCCCGAGAAGGTGGGAGCCCAAAGGACAGGACAGGGCGGGGACGCCGTGTCCGGGACCAGCACCTGGGACCTGGGGGTGTGGGGGGGTCTTGGCCTGACAAGAAGCGCACGACCTCCGGACAGGAGAGCAGCGTGGACCTCCGGGCGCGCTCTGCCGCCTCCGCTGTGGGCCCGGCTGCCTCTGCGGTGCCTGCTGAGCCAGGAGGTAGAGCCGCGATCGCCCAGCCCAGTGGGAACGCGATCACCAGGGGCCACGGGTGGGCTCCCCCGGCGGGAGTCCCCTCCGGGTCCAGCGAGAGGGAACCTGCCGCGGGGGCAGCGCTCACGAGGCGCCACAGAATCGGCCGTGTCCGCTCGGGATTCCGCGAGGGGTGACGGGACTCACGTTCCCATGTGGCCCCTCCGCCTCCTCACTCGCACCAGGAGCCTCACCGGGGAGGAGCCTGGGAGGCGAGGCGGAGGGTGCCCCCCTGCCAGGAGCTTGGGCGGGTTTGGGTTCAGGGCAGGGAGAAGGGAGGACGCAGCGCCTGCCTGTAGTCATGGCAACCGCAGAAGCGGAATCTTAGCATGAGGATACTCTCCAAAGAGTTTGTTCCTTGCTGCCAGATGTTTGCAGCTTCATTTTTGAAAATAAATATGATTTTGAGGTTTTGAAAAGCTTAAAAAATCTCTTTTAAAGGTACGGTGTGGTTTTTTTAAAAAAAATAAAACACTTTTAAGGTGAAAAACTGCATTATGTTGACCACCATATACTTAATCACCTTTCTGGCTTTTTTGGATGCTTTTAAATATTCTTCTACTTGGGAATTACATAGAGTGTTTTCCTAATTCACAGAGGCACAGAGTGCTGAGCACGGGGTCTGTGCCAGCCACACAGCCGCTGGCCTTTGGGGGCTCAGGGGGTTACTCGGTGAATGTGGGCAGGAGAGGGAAGCTTCATATTTGCTTGTGACATGAATCCGCAAGATTCAGAAACATTGAGCTGAGATGCAGAATGAAGAGACAGCTCCCAGTCTCTGTGATACGTGTGGAAAAAGAACCACTGGATACAACTGCACTTTTCATTTATAAACTGGGATTTAAGTAACAATTGTATTTCTCTAGTAATTGGCCTTACTCTTATCTGTTGGTACCTTTGTCCTGTGTGATGTCTACAGACTAAAACCAGGAGTTATAGAGCCTCAGAATCGAGCCCTAGAAACACAATGGAGCCTGAATATTCTCTCTCTCTCTCTCTCTCTCTCTCTCTCTCTCTCTCTCTCTCTCTCCCCCCCCCCTCTCTCTCATACCATCCCCTTTCTGACCTCAAAACAAATCTGTAAAATTGTACGTCTTCCTCAGCTTTGTGCTGGGCATCCCCTAAGCCCAGACTCTGCCCCGCCAGCGACACTCAGCTAAAACCACAGGAATTCTCTCTCCTGTGCCATTCGCTGGCGAGCCTTCCTCCGCAGTGTCTTGCCCAAGTCAGTGCAGGCAATGGAATTGGCTCCTTGCCCACCTCCCTGATCAGGAGGAATGCGTTTGTGTGACTCTTTTTTTAAAAATTAAATCTTTATTGTTCAGATTATCACATTTATTCCTCTTTTTTTCCCCCCATAACTCCCCTCCTCCCAGTTCCCACCCCACCCTCCGCCCTCACTCCACATCCACTGTCCTCACCCTTAGGTTCACAATTTTTGTCCAGTCTCTTCCCGCATCTCCTACACCCCTTTTCCCCCCAAGAATAGTCAGTCCATTCCCTTTCTATGCCCCTGATTCTATTATAATCACCAGTTCAATCTGTTCATCAGATTATTTATTCACTTGATTCTTAGATTCACTTGTTGATAGATGCGTATTTGTTGTTCATAATTTGTATCTTTACCTTTTTCTTCTTCTTCCTCTTCTTAAAGGACACCTTTCAGCATTTCATATAATACTGGTTTGGTGGTGATGAACTCCTTTAGCTTTTCCTTATCTGTGAAGCTCTTTATCTGACCTTCAATTCTGAATGATAGCTTTGCTGGATAAAGTAATCTTGGTTGTAGGTTCTTGGTATTCATCACTTTGAATATTTCTTGCCACTCCCTTCTGGCTTGCAAAGTTTCTGTTGAGAAATCAGCTGACATTCGTATGGGTATTCCCTTGTAGGTAACTGAGTTTCTTTCTCTTGCTGCTTTTAAGATTCTCTCTTTGTCTTTTGCTCTTGGCATTTTAATGATGATGTGTCTTGGTGTGGTCCTCTTTGGATTCCTTTTGTTTGGGGTTCTCTGCGCTTCCTGGACTTGTAAGTCTATTTCTTTCACCAGGTGGGGGAAGTTTTCTGTCATTATTTCTTCAAATAGGTTTTCAATATCTTGCTCTCTCTCTTCTTCTGGCACCCCTATAATTCGGATGTTGGTGCGCTTGAAGCTGTCCCAGAGGCTCCTTACACTATCTTCGTGTTTTTGGATTCTTTTTTCTTTTTGCTTTTCCGGTTGGGTGTTTTTTGCTTCTTCGTATTTCAAATCTTTGACTTGATTCTTGCGCTCCTCTAGTCTGCTGTTGGGAGTCTGTATAATATTCTTTATTTCAGTCAGTGTATGCTTAATTTCTAGTTGGTTCTTTATCACAACATCGAGGGTCTCACTAGATTTCTTGAGGATCTCACTGCATTTATTGGTGGTCTCACCAGTCTTTTCGAAGGCCTTACTAGGTTTATCGGAGGCTTCTAGACAGTTCTTGAGAGACCTTAAAAGTGTGGTTTTGAACTCTATATCTTCCATTTCTGTTGTTTGTGTCCTGTTTCTTTGTCTCTGTAATTTTTTATGCTTTCTTGGTGCAGCCCCTTGTGGTCTTTGTGCGCAGTCTTGTTGTAATTAAGCCTTGATTGCTATAGGTAATACTGGGGGGGATTTAACCTCCAGGCCAACTGGCTGTGAGAATCAGCTGTGTCTGCAGTGGGAGAACTTCTGTCCTGATCTCTAGGGAGGTGCTAATCTAGCCTTTGCTTGAGGCTATCCTGAAAATGCCTCTGTGCAGGGCTTGGGCAGGGCGGGTCCCAGGGAATCAACAGGGCGGGCGAAGCAAGCAGTTATGGCTGCTCTGAGTTCCATCCCCAGGGGCTCTGCCTCTCAGAGTCCTAGCAACTGCTGCAAACCTCGGAGAGAAAGCTTCCCTCGAGTTCCGACTGATGCCAGACAGTCCTGCTTCTCCCGTTTGAGTCTGGGTCCCCAGAGACTCACCCGGAACTGGAGCTCAGAGCCTGAGACTCCCTCTGGATTGAAACAGACAACCACGCCCTCAGCTGCCAGCCCACTCGGCACGCACCTCCACACCTTTGTATTTTCCACACTGCGCCTCCTCTGAGTCTTGGTATGCTTTTCTCTTTCCTTCTAGTTGTAGAATTTCCCCTCAGCCAGCCTTCCTGTGGTTCTGGGTGATGTCCGTTCCGTCTTTTAGTTGTATTTTTGAAGTGATTGTGTGAGGTAGCAATCTTCGGTGTTTACCTCTGCCGCCATCTTGGTTTCTATCTGTGTGACTCTTTCTGTGGGACACAAGTTGGCTGAAAAACAAGGGAGAAATGTGGGGCATGGTGGTTCCTGCCAGGACAGCAGGTGAGGGGCTGGGGTGCTGGGGAGAGATGGAAAGACCAGGTCCACCCGAGGAGCAGACGGCCGAGGCCTGTGCAGCTCCCAGTTCAACTGACAAAGGTCCATGCAGACCTGGGAAGGACACTGTCCACCAGGGTCTCGAGGCTTCCTGAAGGAACAGGGAGGTGATGGGAGAAGGATTTGCCTGATGGGATGATGGGCGTGGAGAGCAGAGCCCTGGGCCACAGTGTCCTGACCGCTCTGCAGGTGACAGAGAGCCAAGTACCTGCACAGCCGGAGAGGGTGGCCCAGGCTGTGTAAGGCCCATGCAGGCAGCCCCTGGGACCCCAGAGCTGCAGCGTGGGCATGCCACTCCCCTTGGAGGTTGGTGTGTATTTAAATCCTTTTATTTACATTTTCTCATCAACCAGCTTTCGGCTCCATTAGAATTGGGGTTGATTCATGGTGTATTTTATGTAGTAACTGCAGTGCTTTGGTTAAAATATATATATAAATATATATATAGCCAGTGACTGGTAGCTATGATGCCCACTGCTGCCAGCAAACCGGCCTGATCAGGAGTGGGGCTAGCTGGCCAACCTCATGTGGCCCCTGCCCCCAGCTGGCCCCGCCCCCGATTGGCCTCCCCTACCTCGATCAGGGGCGGGGCCAACCAGCCAACTGCCTGTGGCCCCTACCCCTGGCCATCCCCACCCAATCAGCTCCCCCACTCTGATCAGGGGAAGGGCCAGCCGGCCAACTGTACATGGCCCCTCCTCCTGACTGGCCCCACCCCTGGTTGCGCCCCCCCCCCCTCAACAATCAGAGGTGGAGCTGGCCAGCCAACCTGCCCCATGGGGACCAGGCAGCTGGACCCCACCCATGCAAGAATTCATATGCTGGGCCTCTAGTTTACATATAAGCACATATATGAATGATTTGGTTTTGTGATAAGGCCAGGAAAAATGGTGTAGTGAAGTGTTGGTATCTTAATCTTAGTGGAGATTTACTTTTATTTTAAAAAATCTTTATTGCTGCAAGTATATGTCCACTTTTCCCCCCATTGACCCCTTTTAGCACGCCCCCAACCCTACCCCCGGCCCTTCACTACCCTATTGTCTGTGTCCATGGGTTATGCATATATGCATACAAATTCTTTGATGGATCATTTCTCACCCAACCGCCCTCCCCCACCTTCCCCCTGAGATTCCGCAGTCTGTTCCATGCTTCCATGTCTCTGGATCTATTTTTTTCATCAGTCTATTTCATTCATTATATTCCACATATGAATGATATCATGTGATACTTGTCTTTCTCCAACTGGCCTATTTCGCTTAGCATAATGCTCTCCAGGTCCCTCCATGCTGTTGCAAATGGTAAGAGTTCTTTCTTTTTTATTGCTGCATAGTATTCCATGGTATAAATGTACCACAGCTTTTTTATCCACTCATCTACTGATGGACACTTGGGCTGTTTCCAGATCTTAGTTATTGTAAATTGTGCTGCTATGAACATAGGAGTGCATACATTCTTTCTGATTGGTGTTTTGGGTTCTTTAGGGTATGTTCCTAGAAATGGGATCTCTAGATCAAATGGGAGCTCCATTTGTAATTTTTGAAAGAAACTGCATATTGTTTTCCATAGTGGCTGCACCAGTCTGCATTCCCACCAACAGTGCACTAGGGTTCCCTTTTCTCCACATCCTCGCCAACACTTGTCATTTGTTGGTTTGTTGATGCCATTCTGGCAGGTGTGAGGTGATACCTCATTGTCGTTTTAATTTGCATCTCTCTGATGATCAGTGATTTTGAGCATTTTTTCATGTCTTTTGGCCTTCTGTATGTCCCCCTTAGAGAACTGTCTATTTAGGTCTTTTGCCCATTTTTTTTAATTGTATTGTCTTCCTTTTGTTAAGTTGTATGAGTACCTTATATATTTTGTATATTAACCTTTTATGAGATGTATCATTGCCAAATATGTTCTCCCATGCAGTGGGCTCTCTTTTTGTTTCATTGATGGATTCTTTTGCTGTGTAGATGCTTTTTATTTTGATGTAGTCCCATTTGTTTATTTTCTCCTTAGTTTCCATTGCCCTAGGGCAGTGGTCGGCAAACTCATTAGTCAACAGAGCCAAATATCAACAGTACAATGATTGAAATATCTTTTGAGAGCCAAATTTTTTAAACTTAAACTATATAGGTAGGTAAATTGTTCTTATCTTAATTAGGGTACTCCTAAGCTGGCCTTTGCTAAAAACGTCCTCAGTCTGATTGAGGTACGTTCGCTGAGGTTGACCCCTCCCAACTCTCCCATCCACACTCATCTTGTATACTTGTTTCGTCTATCTCCTTTCGTTCATCCTCTCTATATGTCCAAACCATCTCAACATACCTTTCTCAATCCTCGACACTACATCTTTCACTCCACAACGTTCCCTAAAATTAACTTAATAAACTTTACTTAAAGTTTTAAGTCAACTTTGCACTGTACATGCACTCCCACAGGTAGTATTTTGTGGAAGAGCCACATTCAAGGGGCCAAAGAGCCGCATGTGGCTCGCGAGCCACAGTTTGCCAACCACTGCCCTAGGAGATATATCAGTAAACATATTGCCATGAGAGATGTCTGAGATTTTGCTGCCTATGGTTTCTTATAGGATTTTTATGGTTCTCAAACTTACATTTAAGTCTTTTATCCATTTTGAGTTTGTTCTTGTGTATGGTGTAAGTTGGTAGTTTCGTTTATTTTTTTGTGTGTGTGCATGTATTTGTCCAATTTTCCCAAAACCATTTATTGAAGAGAGTGTGTTGACTCCATTGTATATTCTTGCCTTCTTTGTCAAATACTAATTGAGCGTAGTGACTTGGATTGATTTCTGGGAGTTTCTGTTCGGTTTCATTGGTCTATATGCTGTTCTTGTGTCAGTACCAGGCCTTTTTTATTATGTTGTCTTTGTAGTATAACTTGATATCTGGTATTGTGATTCCTCCAACTTTGTTCTTCTTTCTCAGGATTGCTGCAGCTATTCAGAGTCTTTTTTGGTGCCATATAGATTTCTGGAGTATTTGTTCTAGGTCTGTGAAATATGCCATTGGTATTTTAATAGGGATTGCATTGAATCTGTAGATTGCCTTGGGTAGTATGGACATTTTAATGATGTTGATTCTACCAACCCATGAACACGGTATATTTTTTCACTTGTTTACATCTTCCTCTATCTCTTTTTTCAATGTCCTATAGTTTTCTGAGTACAAGTCTTTTATCTTCTTGGTTAAGTTTATTCCTAAGTATTTTAATTTTCTTGTTGCAGTGGTAAATTGGATTATTTGTTTAGTTCTTCTTTCTGAGAATTCATTATTGGTGTATAAAAAAGCCATCAATTTTGGGGTATTAATTTGGTGTCCTGACATTGCCAAATTCATTTATTAAATTTAGTAGTATTTTTGGTGGCTTCTTTAGGGTTTTCTATGTACAATATCATGTCATCTGCACTAATAATAGATAAATATGTAAATTGACCATACCTCCATGACTCCCCACAACCAATCAGGAGGGAATATGCAAATTAGCAGGACAAATATGATGGCAGCCATGGAGCCAGCTGGAGTGGGCAGGAGGCTTGGGTCCCCCAGACAATTGAGGAAGCCAAGCTTCCAGCCCACCTGGCCTAGCGCTGAAGGAGGGGCCTGTGGGCAGTGGCTACAGAGCCAGTATGAGTGTGCAGGAGGCTTGGGTCGCCCAGCTGGCCACCAAGAGAGAGGCCTGCAAACAGACCTCAGCTCCTCACCCAGGCTGGCCACACCACCATCAGGGTGCAGGTCCCTGCTGGAGGGCATGGCCAGCCTGCAAACAGCCATCAGCCCCCCACCAAGGTGGGCCAGGCACTCCAGTGGAGACCCCCCCTGAAGGGGGGTTAATCAGCCTGAAAACAGCCCTCAGGCCCTCACCCAGGCTGGCCATGCCTCCCCAGTGGGGACCCTCACCCCATGTGGGCATGGCTGGTCTGCAAACTGCCCCAGTCCCTCACCTAGGCCTGCAATGTCCCCAGTGGGGACTCCCACCCCAATGGGGATGTGGCCAGCCTGAAAACCAACACAGGCCCCTTGCTCAGGCCTCCCTGCCCCCCAAGGGAACCCCCACCCTGATCCAAGACATCCTTCAAGGAAAACCAGCTGCCCCCCACCTGTGCACCAGGCCTCTATCTATACTAATAAAAGGGTATTATGCTAATTAGACTGGGAGAACTTCCAGGAGACCTTCCAGAAATTCTTCTGGACAAAGCCATGGTGGTGGGGCTGAGGTAGAGGTGGTTAGAGGCCAAGAGGGGAGGGAAGTTGTGGGTGATCAGGCCAGTGTGGGGGGGGGCAGTTGGGGGCAAGCAGGCTGGAAGGCAGAGTGGTTAGGGGCAATCAGGCAGGCAGGCAGCTGAGCAGTTAGGAGCCAGCAATCCCAGACTGGGAGAGGGATGTCCCAGATTGAAGAGGGTGCAGGCCAGGCTGAGGGACACCGCCCCTCATGCACTAATTTCGTGCACCAGGCCACTAGTCTGTGAATAATGAGAATTTTACTTTCTCCTTTAAATTTGGATGCTTTTTATTTCTTCTTCTTGTCTATTCTCTGTGGCTAGGATTTCCAGTACTATGTTGATTAAGAGTGGTGAAAGCAGACATCCATGTCTTGTTCCTGTTCTTAGGGGAAATGCTTTTTTGGAATACAGTGGGGCCTTGACTTATGAGTGTCCCAACTAAAGAGTTTTTTGAGATACCAGCTGTCTCTCAGCCGATTTTTTGCATTGAGTTAATAGAGTAATTTGAGTTAATGAGCTCCTTAATGAGCTTAGTCTCGGAACGGATTAAACTCGTAAGTCAAGGCCCCACTGTAGTTTGAGGAGGATAGGTGTTAGTTCTTCTCTGAATGTTTGATAAAACTCCCCTATGAAGCTGACTGGACCAGGGCTTTTGTTTGCTGGAAGTTCTTCTTTTTTGTTATTGCTTCTATTTCATCAGTTTTTATTGGCCTCTTCAGGTTTTCTGATTCTTCCTGATTGAGTTTTGGGAGATTGTATGTTTCTAGGAATTTGTCCATTTCATCCCATTGTTTAGTTTGTTGGCATATAGTTGCTCATGGTATTTTCTTACAATCTTTTGTATTTCTGTGGTATCAGTTGTTACTTTTCCACTTTCATTTCTGATTTCATTTATTTGGGTCCCCTCTCTTTGTTTCTTGATGAGCCTGGCAAATGGTTCATCAATCTTGTTTATCTTTTCAAAAAACCAGTTCTTGGTTTCATTGATCTTTTGTGGTTTTTTTTGTTTGTTTGTTTTTTTAGTCTCTATGTTATTTATTTCTGCTCTAATATTTCTTATTTCCTTCTTCCTACTTACTCTGGGTTTTTCCTGTTGTTCTCTTTCTAAGTCTTTAAGTTGTAGGATTAAGTAGTTTATTATTCTTTTTCTTGTTTTGTTCTTTTGTGTGTTTTTTGTAGGTAGGCCTCTAATGCTATGAACTTCTCTCTCAGGAGGACTGCTTTTGCTGTGTCCCTGAGATTTTGGTTGTTGTATGTTAATTTTCATTTGTTTGCAGGAAGATTTTTATTTCTTTCTTGCTCTCATTGGTAACCCATTCATTGTTTATTAACATGCTATTTAGCCTCCATGTGTTTGAATGTCTTTGAGTGTTTTTAGTGTAGTTGATTTTTAATTTCATTCCATTGTGGTCTGAGAAGATGCTTGATATGATTTAAATCTTCTTGAACTTGTAGAGACTTGTTTTTTGTCCTAGCATGTGGTCTATCTTTGAGAATGACCCATGTGCACTTGAGATGAACATATATTCTGAAGCTTTGGGATGAAATGTTCTATAAATGTCAATTAAATCCATCAGATCCAGTGTGTCCTTTAAAGTCCCTGTTTCGTTGTTAATATTTTGTCTGGAAGATCTATCCAGTGAAGTCAGCGGGGTGTTAAAGTCCCCTACTATGACTATATTGCTGTTGATCTCTCCCTTAAAGTCCTACAGAAGTTTTTTTAAATATATATTTAGGTGCTCCTAAATGTATATCTCAAAATGTATATGTTTACCATAGTTATATCCTCTTGTTGGATTGATCCCATTAGTATTATGTTATGACCTTTGTTGTCTCTTGTGATGGCCTTCATTTTGATGTACATTTTGTAAGACATAAATATTTCTACCCCAGCTTCTTTTCCTTTCTATTTGCCTGGGAAATTTTTTTCCATTCCTTCACTCTCATCCTGTGTGAGTCTTTTGTTCTGAGGTGGGTGTCTTATAAATAGCATATATTTGGGTCATGTTTTTGTATCCATTCAACTAACTTATGTCTTTTGATTGTGGCATTTATTCCATTTATATTTAAGGTTATTATTGATATGTACTTATTTATTGCCATTTTAATTCTGTATGCCTAGGTTTCTCTCTGTGTTTCTTCTCATTACAGCATTTCTTGTAATGCTGGCTTGGTGGTGATAAACTCCTTTAGTATTTTTTTTTTTGTCTGGGAAGCTCTTTATTTCACCATATATATTGAAAGATAGCCTTTCTGGATAGAGTAATATTGGTTTCAGATCCTTGCTTTTCATAACCTTGAGTACTTTTTGCCATTCCCTTATAGCCTGTAGAGTTTCTGGTGAGAAATCAGCTGACAGCCTTATGGGAGCTCCTTTGTAGGTAATACATTGCTTTTCTCTTGCTGCCTTTAAGAGTCTCACGTTGTCTTGAAATTTTTGCATGTTAATTATGATGTCTGGGTGTGGGCCTATTTGGGTTCTTATTGCTTAGGGCTCTGTGCCTCCTGAACTTATGTGACTTTTTCCTTCACCAGGTTAGAGAAGTTTTCTGCCATTATTTCTTCAAATGTGTTCTCTATCCCTTGCTCACTTTCTCCTCCTTCTGGAACTCCAATTATTGAAATATTGTTAGGTTTCATGTTGTCACACAGCTCCTTTAAACTGTCCTCCTGTTTTGTTGTTGTTGTTCTCTGGTCTGTGGGGCACGGCTACAATGTTTTGGCCAGATTCAAGCTTCGGACTAATAAAAGGACAGGGTCTTCTCATTGCCACATGCAAGTCCCAGCTGGAGGGCAGAGCCCTCCCAGCACAATTATAGCCAACAGCTATAGTTGTAAACTTGAACCTATGGTCCAAACACGTGGCCCCACGTGCCTTGTGATAGAGTTCAGGTGCATGTAGTTGAGTGAGGTTGAAACTCACGAGAATGCTGTAAACAACTTGATCACGCCCCTACTTTGCCTCGTGGCATCTGCTATAAAAAATAAAGACACGGCTTGTGGGCGCCGGCGCTGTCTTCTCATCAGGGAGCAGCGTCCCACCAAGACCCAGCTTTCATTCTCTTGTCTGTCTTTTCTCAATCCTTTTAACCCCCCCACTCAGGATCACCTTTGGCCATTACAAGTGGCACCAGTGGTGCCTGACCAGGGACTGAGTTCTGCGACCAGGGACTGAGTTTGGCCCTAACAAGTGGTGCCCGAGCAAGCCCCTTAGGCCGTAACAAGTGGCAGCCTGAGTTCGGGGGAATTTAAAAAGTGGTCAGGTGAAAGGAGGCTCCAAGGCACGCGCAGAGAGTAAGCTTAAAAAACAAAAGTAAGAAAATAAGAAGTTAAGCTTAAAAAGCAAAAGTAAGAAGGCCAAAAATCAAAATAAGGTAGGGAGCTGAAGTGTGGTAATATTAGCTCGGTGTAAAACTTGGGAAATTCAGGATCCCATGTAGGGGATCACTAAAAGTAAGGCTACAAGCAGAAAGAAAGGCTAAAAGCAAAAGTAAGGTAGGGAGCTGAGGTTTGGTAAAAATAAGCTGTAAAAAATAAGTGGTAGGAAATAAGCTGCAGAAATAGAGAAATAAGTAGAAATAAACGGTAGAAATAAGCTGTAGAAATAGAGAAATAAGTAAAAATAAGTGGTAGAAATAAGTAAGAAATAGAGAAATAAGTAGAAATAAGTGGTAGAAATAAGCTGTAGAAATAGAGAAGTAAGTAGGAAATAAGCGGTAGAAATAGAAAATAAGTGGTAGAAAGCAAGCGGCAAGAAGCAAGTGTTAGAAAATAGGCGGTAGAAAATAAGAAGTAAACAAAAAAATATAAAATAAGGTAGAAATCTCCTAGGTTTTGTTTAAGCCACTGTAAAGCAGAAGATGGCTGTGGTGATTGATGTTTAAGGAAGTAATTTTTATTTTAGACCTAGATTGTAAGCTCTTGCAGCAGTTGCATTGTTTCTAGGCTTTGGTTATCTTTGTTTGTGTGACCTAATAGCTTGCTGGGACTTTGGGTCTGTGTGAGACGCCAGACTCAGCGTGGGAAGTCACCAGCTCTGCAGGACCGAGGGCTGCTTGTTTCCATGCAGCCGCAGCTAAAGAAAGCAGCTGAGAAGGGACCAGACTTCCACCGGCGCGGACAGGACTGATTTGCCTGGTACTAGTGCGGACTCAGTGTCAGGGTCAACCGTCCAAACGGCTTGATCCAGGGGACTAGTTTTGCATTGGCGACATCTTTGCATCGACAGCATTTTGCTACGCAAGTGACCGAGGTATCAGCATGGAGTCAGCTGAAGAAGATGGCGACTGAGGCCAATCAGATGTTAGAAAAGCAAGTGGAAGCTATGCTAGCGTCGGTGAACTGTCAGTTTTCTGTAAAATCTTGCGGAGCTAAATCTAAGGACTTTGAGTAAGATATCCTGAAAGCGTTAACATGTTTGCAGTTTGATTTTGCATTGGTATTGCTTTGTTATTAGCCAGAGTTTTGTTCTCTTGTTAACATTGCTATGTTTATAGTTTTGTTGAATAGCCAGAAGTCTGTTTTGATGATGCTGAATAATTTATTTAGAGTTTTTTGGATAATGTAAATGGGTGTGTTTAAAACAAAAGTAAAGGGGGAGATGTGGGGCGCAGCTACAGTGTTTTGGCCAGGCTCAAACCTCGGACTGATGAGAGGACAGGGTCCTCTCACTGCCATGTGCAAGTCCCAGCTGGAAGGCAGGGCCCTCCCAGCACAATCATAGCCAACAGCTGTGGTGGTAAGCTTGAACGTAGGTTCAAGCCGTTGCCAATGATTGTGCTGGGAGGGCCCTGCCTTCCAGCTGGGATTTGGCAATGAGAGGACCCTGTCCTTTCATCAGTCCGAGGCTTGAGCCTGGCCAAAACACTGTAGCCGCGCCCCACACTGATCGAGTGATTTTTTTCTACCTTTCTTCTAATTCACTGATCCTATCCTCAGCTTTCCCTAATCTGATGTGTATTCCTTCCAATGTGTTCTTCATTTGTGCTATGTCATTCTTTATTTCTGTTTTCATAGTTACTTTATCTTTTTTCTTGTTGTTGAGCATCTTTGCTGTCATTATTCTGAGCTTTATATCAGGTAAATTTCTTATCTCCATTTCATTTATCTCGTATTCTGGCGAATTCACTTGACTTTTCACTTGGGGATTGTGTGTGTATATGTGTGTGTGTCCCCATCTTGGCTGCCTGTTTGGGTTTGTGACTGTGTATTAGGTAGATCTGCTACTCGGTGGGTTGGCAGCCCCACCCTTTTCCTGGGACCCACACAACACAGATTTCTCGGGGCAACTCATTCCTTGCTTTTTTTCAGACTATTCGTTTCCTATGTGCATCCTTCAATTAGGCAGAAAATATGTGAACCTCACCTAATGTATTGTTGCCAAGAAAATAGACTCCTAAGTAAACTTCTGTATTCTGAATTTCAATAAAACATGAATTGCTTAACTCAGTTCAGGCAATGATTTTTTTTTTTTAGTATTTTTTTTTATTGCTTAAAGTATTACAAAGGGTATTACATATGTGTCCATTTTATCCCCCAGCCCTAGACAGTCCCCCAGCCTCCCCTATCCCCCAGTGTCTTATGTCCATTGGTTATGCTTATATGCATGCATACAAGTCCTTTAGTTGATCTCTTACCCCCCTACCTCCTGCCCCCCAACCCTCCCCGGCCTTCCCGCTGCAGTTTGACAATCTGTTTGAGGCAGCTCTGCCTCTGTATCTATTATTGTTCAAAAGTTTATAATGTTCTCTATTATCCATGAATGAGTGAGATCATGTGGTATGTTTCCTTCATTGACTGGCTTATTTCACTTAGCATAATGCTCTCCAGTTCCATCCATGACGTTGCAAATGGTAAGAGTTCCTTCCTTTTTAGAGCAGCATAGTATTCCATCGTGTAGATGTACCACAGTTTTCTAATCCATTCATCTACTGATGGGCACTTAGGCTGTTTCCAGATCTTAGCTATGGTGAATTGTGCTGCTATGAACATATGGATGCATAAATCCTTTATGATTGGTGTTTCTGTTTACTTGGGATATATTCCTAGAAGTGGGATCACAGGGTCAAATGGGAGTTCCATTTTCAGTTTTTTAAGGAAACTCCATACTGTCTTCCATAGTGGCTGCACCAGTCTGCATTCCCACCAGCAGTGCACAAGTGTTCCTTTTTCTCCACATCCTCTCCAGCACTTGTCGTTTGTTGATTTGTTGATGATAGCCAATCTGACAGGTGTGAGATGGTACCTCATTGTTGTTTTGATTTGCATCTCTCGGATGATTAGTGACTTTGAGCATGTTTTCATATGTCTCTTGGCTTTCTGAATGTCCTCTTTTGAAAGGTGTCTATTTAGGTCCTTTGCCCATTTTTTGATTGGATTGTGTATCTTCCTTTTGTTAAGTTGTATGAGTTCCCTATAGATTTTGGAGATTAGGCCCTTATCTGATATGACATTGGCAAATATGTTTTCCCACACAGTGGGTTTTCTCGTTGTTTTGTTGATGGTTTCTTTTGCTGTGCAGAAGCTTTTTATTTTGATGTAGTCCCATTTGTTCATTTTCTCTTTAGTTTCAAGTGCCCTAGGAGCTGTATCAGTGAAGAAATTGCTTCGGCATATGTCTGAGATTTTGTTGCCTTTGGATTCTTCTAGAATTTTTATGGTTTCCTGTCATACATTTAAGTCCTTTATCCATTTTGAGTTTATTTTTGTGTATGGTGTAAGTTGGTGGTCTAGTTTCATTTTCTTGCATATATCTGTCCAATTTTCCCAACACCATTTATTGAAGAGACTATCTTGGCTCCATTGTATGTTCTTGCCTCCTTTGTCAAATATTAATTGAGCATACTGGTTCGGGCCGATTTCTGGGCTCTCTATTCTATTCCATTGATCTATATGTCTTTTCTTGTGCCAGTACCAGGCAGTTTTGAGAACAGTGGCTTTGTAATACAACTTGATATCTGGTATTGAGATCCCACCTACTTTGTTCTTTTTCAGGATTGCTGCAGCTATTCGGGGTCTTTTTTTATTCCAGATGAATTTTTGGAGAGTTCGTTCTAGATCTCTGAAGTATGCCGTTGGCATTTTAATGGGAAGTGCGTTGAATTTATAGATTGCTTTTGGTAGTATGGACATTTTAATGATGTTGATTCTACCAATCCATGAGCACAGTATGTTCTTCCATCTGTTTATGTCTTCCTCTATATCTTTTTTCAACGTTCTGTAGTTTTCTGAGTAGAGGTCTTTTACCTCTTTAGTTAAGATTATTCCTAGGTAGCTTAGTTTTTTTGGTGCGATGGTAAACGGGATTGTTTTTATAATCTCTCTTTCTGAAAGTTCACTATTGGTGTATAGAAATGCCTCAGATTTCTTGGGGTTAATTTTGTATCCTGCTACATTGCCAAATTCATGTATTAAGTCTAGTAGCTTTTTGATGGAGTCTCTAGGGTTTTGTATGTATAATATCATGTCGTCTGCAAATAAGGACAGTTTTACTTCCTCTTTTCCAATTTGGATGCCTTTTATTTCTTCTTCTTGCCGAATTGCAATGGCTAACACTTCCAGTACTATGTTGAACAGGAGTGGTGAGAGGGGGCATCCCTGTCTTGTTCCTGTTCTTAGGGGAAATGGTGTAAGTTTTTGTCCATTGAGTATGATGTTGGCTGTGGGCCTGTCATATATGACTTTTATTATGTTGAGGTATGATCCTTCTACTCCCACCTTGCTGAGAGCTTTTATCAAAAATGGGTGTTGAATTTTGTCAAATGCTTTTTCTGCATCAATTGATATGACCATGTGGTTTTTTCTTTCAATTTGTTTATGTGATGTATCACGTTTATTGATTTGCGGATATTGTACCATCCTTGCATCCCTGGGATAAATCCTACTTGGTCATGGTGTATGATCTTTCTGATGTACTGCTGGATCCGATTTGCTAAGATTTTGTTGAGGATTTTGGCATCTATGTTCATGAGGGATATTGGCCTGTAATTCTCTTTCATTGTGTTGTCTTTACCTGGTTTTGGTATTAGGGTGATGCTGGCTTCATAGAATGAGCTTGGAAGTGTTCCTTCCTCTTGAATTTTTTGTAGTAGTCTGAGGAGGATAGGTTTTAGTTCTTCCTTGAATGTTTGGTAAAACTCCCCTGTGAAGCTGTCTGGTCCTGGGCTTTTGTTTGCTGGAAGCTTTTTGATGACTGCTTCAATTTCTTCCATAGTTATTGGCCTGTTGAGATTTTTAGATTCTTCCTGATTGAGTTTTGGAATGTTGTATTTTTCAAGGAATTTGTCCATTTCCTCCAGGTTGTCTAGTTTGTTGGAGTAGAGCTGTCCATAGTATTTTTTAACAATCATTTGTATTTCTGTGGGGTCTGTTGTTATTTCGCCTCTATCATTTCTGATTTTGTTTATTTGGGTCCTCTCTCTTTGCTTCTTGGTGAGTCTGGCTAGAGGTTTGTCAATCTTGTTTATCCTTTCGAAGAACCAGCTCTTGGTTTCATTGATTTTCTGTATTATTTTTTTGGTCTCTATGTTATTTATTTCTGCTCTAATCTTTATTATCTCCTTCCTTCTGCTCACTCTGGGGTTTTCTTGTTGCTCTCTTTCTAATTCTTTGAGTTGTAGGGTTAGCTGATTTACTACCATTTTTTCTTGTTTTTTGAGATAGGCCTGTAGAGCTATAAACTTCCCTCTCAGGACTGCTTTCATTGTGTCCCATAGGTTTTGGATTGTTGTGTTTTCATTGTCATTCGTTTCCAGGATGTTTTGAATTTCTTCTTTGATTTCATTGGTAACCCAATCAATATTTAATAGCATGCTATTCAGCTTCCAGGTGTTTGAGTATTTTGGGTTGTTTTTATTGTAGTTTATTTCTAATATTATGCCATCGTGGTCTGCAAAGATGCTTTTTATGATTTCAATCTTCTTGAATTTGGGGATACTTTGCTTGTGACCCAATATATGGTCTATTTTTGAATATGTGTCATGAGCACTTGAGTAGAATGTATATTCCGTGGCACTGGGGTGAAGTGTTCTGAAGATGTCTATTAAGTCCATCTGATCTAGTGAGTCATTTAGGATTGCTGTATCTTTGCTGATTGTTTGTCTAGAGGACTTATCCAGTGATGACAGTGGTGTATTAAAGTCCCTTACTATGATTGTATTGTTGTCGATCTCTCCTTTGATATCTTCCAGAAGATTTTTTATGTATTTGGGTGCTCCTGCATTGGGTGCATATATGTTTATCAGGGTTATATCTTCTTGTTGTATTGATCCTTTTAGTATTATGAAGTGGCCTTCCGTATCTCTTGTTATGGCCTTCACTTTGAGGTCTATTTTGTCCGATATAAGTATTGCTACCCCAGCTTTCTTTTCTTTTCCATTTGCCTGAAAGATATTTTTCCATCCCTTCACTTTCAGTCTGTGTGAGTCCTTTCTAATGAGGTGGGTCTCTTGTAGACAGCAAATGTATGGGTCATGATTTTTTATCCATTCAGCCACTCGATATCTTTTGGTTGGAGCATTTAGCCCGTTTACATTTAAAGTTATTATTGAAAGGTACTTGTTTGTAGCCATTTCTTTTTTTGTGTGTGGCTGTTTTCTTTCTGGGATTTTTATTTCTTCTTTTTACACCAGTCCCTTTAGCATTTCTTGCATTGCTGGTTTGGTGGTGATAAACTCCCTTAGCCTTTTTTTGTCTGTGACGCTTCTTATTTCCCCTTCAATTTTGAATGATAGCCTTGCTGGATAGAGTATTCTTGGATTCAGTCCTTTGCTTTGCATCACTCTGTAAATTTCCGTCCATTGTCTTCTGGCCTGATGTGTTTCTGTTGAGAAATCATTTGATAATCTAATGGGAGATCCCTTGTATGTAACTTTCCGTCTCTCTCTTGCAGCCTGTAAGATTCTCTCTTTGTCCTGAATATTTGCCATGGTAATTATGATATGTCTTGGTGTGGGTCTTTTCGGGTTCACCTTGCTTGGGACTCTCTGGGCTTGTGTGACTTTTTTCTTCCCCACCTCAGGGAAGTTTTCTGATATTATTTCTTCCAATAGGTCTTCTAATCCTTGTTCATCTTTCTGTTGTTCTGGCACCCCTATTATTCGTATGTTGTTTCGTTTCATGTTGTCCCAAAGCTCCCTTAGGCTCTCCTCCTGTCTTTTAATTTTTTTCTCCAACTGAAGTACAGTTTGGGTGTGTTTTGCTTCCCTGTCTTCTAATTCACTAATTCGGTCTTCCGCTTCTCCTAGTCTACTGTTGATACTTTCAATGGTGTTCTTTATTGCAGCTATATCGCACTTCATTTCTTCTTGGGTCTTACTTAAGTTGTCGATTTTTTCATCTGTTTCTTCTTGCTTCTTGGATAAGTTGTCGATTTTTTCCTCCATCCGGTGTATGCACTCTAGGACCCTTATTCTGAATTCTTTTTCTGTCATGTTGTATGCCTCTGTATCACTTAGCTGCTTTTCTGGTGAGTCCTCCTTTTCTTTCCTTTGGGGATTTCTTTGTCTACCCATCTTTGATCTCACTGACGTATATAGATATTGAGTCGTTCAGTGGCTGCTCCCTAGGTGGCAGTGGCTCCTCTGGCTGTGGTTGCTCCTTGGGCAGTTGTGGTAGCAGCTGCTCCTCTGTTGTTAGCGGGTCTTCTGATGGGTGCTGTTCACAGCTGTTGTGGCTCTTCTGGCTGGTGGAGGGAGGCTTGACCCACAGCAGCTGTTCCTCAGACAGAGCGTGTGGAGATCAGGAGGCCACTGTTGCTTGGATCTGCTGCGTTGATTTAAAGGCACAAAATACAACACAACAAGGCACAATGTACCAGGCACTGAACACAAATGAATTATGGTATTAATAACCCCAAATAAAGATGGCCACCCGAGCTAAGAGAGTTGGGGGGTAAGGAAGAAAGAAGAGAAAAAGATAGAGAGAAAAACAGAAAAAAGAGGGGAAAAAAAGAAGAAAAAGAAAAAAAAAAGAAAAATAGAATGAAGTAGAAGAGGGGAGGAGACTATTCATATGAGGAGAAAACTCCGATAGAACCGCCACTAATCCCAACAAATTCCAGCAACGGATCCCTGGAGTGAATACAAACTACAAACAGCCAATAATATCAAGTGGGGCAAGGGAAAGCAGAAGCACAAAAATAACTGGCCGGGAGGGGGCGGGGGGGGAATGGGAGACAGAAAAAGAAAAAGAAAAAGCAGAACAACCTCACATACAATCCTTAAAGAAAAGAAAAGAAAAAAAAACCCAATATACTCAACAATCAAGCAAGCAACAACAGAACAATAGAGAAAAGGAGAGAATAAAAAATTTGGATAGTGAAGAAAGATAAGGGAGAGGTGGATAAGGATTTAGAGCAGGTGATTGGAAAAGGGATATATAAGTAGGGTGAAATTTAGACAGGGCGTATGAAGAATAGGTAAAATCTAAAGCAGGAATAGGGTAAGAGAAACAGGACAGCAAAAGGGGAAAAGTGGGGAAGAGAGTTTTAGCACGGCAGCACAATTGAGGTAGAGGAAAATGATGCTAAAGGAACGATGAAAATAGAATGGAGAACCTTAGTCCCAAAATAAAATAGAGAGAAAATAAAATGACACTTTAAAAAAAAAATGGTAAAATGGCAGCAGTAATAATACTGGTTAAAAATAAAAATGTAGTAATTAAAAGGGTAAAATCAGGTGATGAAAAAAGAAAATAAATGGTTTCTTAGTTAAAAGGTGAAACAATAATTAAAAAAAAAATTAAAAAAAAAATGGGCTGTAATGAAGGTGCTTCAGATCTTCTGCTCCTCTTTTTGGCACACCAGGTATTCAGGAGAATGTTGAATTTCCCTCTGATACACTGTTCCTCCGTGTTGTAAGCCACAGTCCTGATTTTAAGGCAGGCTACATTGGTTTCCCAGACAGCCCTTATCTGTATTTACAGAAGAGTCAGTTCGTGGCTCTGCCTCTGGGTGGCAGTGCGTCAGGATTGACCTCTGAGGGTATAGGACCTCTCTGACCAGGTGTTCTCTATTGTACCAGAAGCTGGTTTGGAATGTCCTCCGCCCAGAGCTGGTTTTCCAGTAGTCACTCCCCGCTCTGTTTCCCAGGCTCCCCCAAAACAGCCTTCCCTTACAAGCTCTGTGACTGACCCCAACTGGGTAGTCCCTTGCACTGGGTTCAACAATCAAACGCACAGATTTAAGAGCCTGGGAAGTTGTGCGAACTCGCAACGCTTTACCTTCCAAATCTGCGCGAAGTCTCTGCGCGCGCTCTGGCTCCTGGCACCGAGTAGCCGGCAAACTGGAGTAATCTGAGGCTGCCCGTTTGTGTCCCGTCCAACTGTGGGCTTATTTATAGCGTTCCCTTCTGCCAGCAGCCCTGGGGGTGCCCTTCCACACTCGTGGGTCACGCTGGCTCCAACGGCCGCGGTCTTTGTGGGGCGCAGAGCCCCCACCCCCCTGCGCGTGTTCCACTCTCCAACCTAAACTGCAAACCACACCTTTGGGGAAAGTCTAACCTTTCTGTGGGGAGAAGCAGAGTTCCTCTGAGTTCACGTAGTCGCGCTGCTTGAGAGCCGTTGTTGCCGGGTTAGTAGCTGGTCTCTGGATGCCGGTGACAGTCACCCAAGATGGCACGGTCTCCGCGGCTGTGCCGGCGCACCTGGAGAGGTTTCAGCCTCAGCCTCTAACCGTTCCCTTTATCTAGGATTTCTCTGTCTTTCCTGGCTGCAGACTGTCTCAGCTGAATCTCCTCTGCTTATTCGGGCTGTATGCTACCCGTTTCCAGCTGCCCGCCCTTATCTGCTCCGGGACAAGGCACCGACACGTCTGTCTAAACCTCCGCCATTTTCTTCCTCCCCAGGCAATGATTTTTAACAGGTTTGAAAAAATAGCGTAATGCAGTGGCATCAATATTTAAATGTGTGTTTTTGTTACTTGTTTTTACTGTAAAATGTTCTAAAATGTTTCAAGAAACAATCACATCAAATTTTCTGTCAATGGATTTTCTTAGCTATTAACCTTTTTACCTCTTTCTAACCTCAGGTCAAATATTTTTTATCAGTAATATTTATTTCAATATTATTTGCATTGTCTTTTCAACCTACGCTTAGCTGGGCAGCATTTAAGCATCCATCCATACAGTTCTCTCCCCTGTACTCAGTCACCATGTCCCTCTCAGCTGCTCCACCAAAAACTGCAGATACGTTACCTGAGGTGAGAAGATCCGTCTCCTCCTCCTTCATAGCAGCATTGTCTGCACGCACAACACTAGCCCTGCCTGAATGAAAGTGACCATGACAGCATGCAGCTGCAGAAGCAAATCCCCAGGAGGTGGCAGACATTGTGAGCATTTCAGTCCGTTTCCAGCATTTAAAGCACAGGGTACATGAGCCCTTTTCACTCTCTCACCTGCTCAGCCTTCTTGTGTCCTCAAGTACCTCTCACACCTGCCACCTTCATCTTCCTGTCCCAGGGCCACACATGGGGTCCCCTGCAGGCATGCACCTGTCCCCTTGGCTCGACATCAGCTCCTGGCCCCACACTCATTTGGGACTTGGCACACCTGTCTGCCATGTGTACACTGCCTTACACTCACCTCATCTCTGCCTGCAACAGATGACTTTATTCTTATTCTTGAGTGGTAGTCACTTTCACAGCAGAAATTCAAACAACTCCAACTATTTTTTTCGGAATAACTAATAATTTCCAAATTAATTGAATATATTTTTGTCTTTTCTTGCATAAACCACTGTTAACATTTTCTGACATTATAAATGTATATCTCAAAGACTTTTATTATTGTCTGATATACATATATACACATATACTAGTATGTGTGTGTATATATATATATATACATATATAGATAGATAGATAGATAGATAGATAGATAGATAGATAGGTAGATAGGTAAATAGATAGGTAGGCAGATGATAGATAGATGAGTAAGAGTACATATGCACTGGACTCTGCCCTCAGTTTCTGGCACAGAACTCCTGAGTAATAAAAGCCATCCATGCACACACACACACACACACACACTTGCACACAATTACATACACATGTGTACATGCACAACAAAGGGGAGCAGATTTCTCTGGTTGGAGGGATGCCTCATAGATGGTGCTGGACTCCTTCCCACATGATCCCACCAATGACCCGTAGATATCACCAGGGGGTCTTGATTCTAAAAAGACAGGTTTTATAAAAAAATAAATTATATATATTATTTTTTAAAAGGGTTTATTATACATCTAGTTTTATTATACTTTGTACTAGAATTATCTCAAACATACAATATAATGTATTTCAGCAAAAAAAAAATTGAAATTACAGATTATTTAAAATAGTATCAGTTTTCTATTCCTTCTTGGATACCGACATTCTGACCGTCGTCACAGGTGATGCAGAAAAGCCGCATGTCGTGGGTTAGTAAGTGCTGCCGGATACGCACGGTTTGGTCTGTAGAGTTAGCATGGAGCACTAAGGCTGCCGCGAGATCCTAGGACACAATCTGCCTAAATCAGGATCAGTCCCATTGTTGGCACTTCTAATAGCCAAAACTCAAGGTAACCACGGGAGTGAATGGCAGAGAATGGTGTCAGGACATTGGTACATTGTGTCTCTGGAAGGCACAGGAAATATTGTTTTAAGCTCCGCTGCCATGCATACCAACAGCACTAGAGGCGATTTAATCCCAACACAGCCTCACAAGATTGAGGAACAGTTTAAATATTGAGATCTAATCTATATAATTTCATTTAAAAAAATCTGGTCTTCCCTCTGCACCTCAAACTTTTGTAACTTGGAGATAAAGTACTTAGGTGTATTTCCTCCCAACCCACCCCCAGAAATGCTCTATAAATTAGAAAAAGTAATCAACCACATTGAGGAACATTAGGCACAGAGCGTAATGTGTTGGTTCTGAGCTTGCATGCTGGAATTTCACTGAAAAGGTAAGAGAAGGGCAGGAGGTGAAGGGAAGGAGTTCCCTTCTTTTTGCCAAAAGGCAGAACCGCTTCTCTTTGTCTTTCTCTTTATCCTTCTCCCGTTTGCCAGGACTGGACTCGCTGGTGATGGTGACGACACGGGTGGGCAAGGTCTGCGCCCGACTGGATGCTGGCGTGCCCTGGGTGCTGGTGGACACCTCGTGCTTATCAGCGGAGATGGCAGAGGAGATGGCCTGGATCCATGTGTTCCTTTCCTCACCGTCTTTGGCTTGGAAGAGGTACTCATTTCCATCTTTGAGTCTGAGCTTGAGCACGTGTTTCTTCTTGTAATCGAGGGTCACCTCACAGTTGGCCTCTTCCATACTCACGGGGACCTCGCTGTGGTACGGAATTCCGGAAGCAGCTGTCTTTGCATCTTTGTAGAAACCCATTTTTGGGTTATTTATGACACAATAAACATTGTTCCAGGACCTGCTGGAGGCTTTTCTTGTTGTGGGCCTCCCACTCATGCTTCCGGTTCAGAAAGCCTTCCATCTGGGCTGAAGGCATCTCCTGGGTTCTGGCCGGCAGGGTGGCGGCACCCAAGGCTGGGAGGGCAGTCTTGGCTTTGCGATCAGAGGTGGGGGAGGGGAGGGGGCCGGACTCTTTGGAACTTGTCCTCTGTTCTGCGGCGCCATTGACCATGTCGCTCGTGTCCACCGTGTCTGCCATCCCCAAACAAAGACAGAACCAGGGCCTTCCCCGTCATGTGCTGGTGGATCGCGGTGTCTTGCTGCACTGAGACGGGAAAGCCCAGGCACAGCCAGGCTTCCAGCAGCTCTGGCCCTTCAGGCGGGAGACGTCTTCGGGAGCTGTTCCTTCCCAAGTGCATTTCTAGTGTGAAATTATATATATTGTTGCTGGCATCACAGATGTCTCCCATTTACCCTGCCTTTACCCCCCTCCTCCTAGCTCCTCCCCCTTCCCCAGGTCTTCACCACCCTATTGCCCAAGTCCATGGGCTATGCATATAAGTACATAAGTTCTTTGGTTTATTTTCCCTCATACCCCCACCACCACATTGAAGTATGTCTACCTGTTCCATGCCTCCCTGCTTCAGTTCTTATTTTGTTGGTCAATTCATTTTGTTCATTAGATTCCACAAATAAGTGAGACCATGTGACACTTGTCTTTCTCAGATTGGCTTATTTCACTTAGCGTGATAGTCTCCAGGTCCCTCCATGGTGTCCCAAAGGTAAGAGATCCCTCTTTTTTACAGCTGCAGAGTATTCAGTGGTGTAAATGTCCCACAGCTTTTTTATCCACTCATCTACTGATGGGCACTTGGGCTGTTTCCAGATCTTAGCTATTGTAAATCGTGCTGCTATGAACATAGGGGTGCAAATATTCTTTCTGATTGGTATTTCAAGGTTTTTAGGATATATTCCTAGGAGTGGGATTATTGGATCAAAGACAATTTCCGTTTTTAAGTTTTTGAGGAGACTCCACACTGTTTTTCATAATGGCTGCACAAATCTGCATTCCCAACAGCAGTTGTTTCCTTTTCTCCACATCCCTGCCAGCACTTGTTGTTTGCTGATTTTTCAATGACAGCCATTCTGACAGGTGGGAGGTGATATCTCATTGTGGTATAAATTTGCATTTCTCTGATGATTAATGACTTTGAGCATGTTTCATATGTCTCTTGGCCATTTGTATGTCCACTTTGGAGAAATGTCTATTCAGATCCTCTGTCCATTTTTTAATTGGATTGTTTATCTTCCTTTTGTTAAGTTGTATGATTACTTTATAATTTTTCGATATTAACCCCTTGTCAGGTATATCATTGGCAAATATGTTTTCCCATATAGAAGTTTCCCTTTACATTTTAATGGTGGCTTCTATTGCTGTGCAGAAGCTTTATATTTTGATGTAATCCCGTTTGTTTATTTTTATCCTTAGTTTTTCTTGTCCTAGGAGATATATTGGCAAAAATTCTGCTACGTGAGATGTCTGAGATTTTACTGCCTATGTTTTCTAAGATTTTTATGGTTTCACTAGAGGCCCGATGCACAAAAATTTGTGCACTCAGGGGGGAGAGGGGGGCCCTCAGCCCGGCCTGTGCCCTCTCGCAGTCTGGTACCCCTCAGGGGATGACCAACTGCTGGCTTAGGCCTGCTCCCCGGGGGATTGGGCCTAAGATGGCAATCAGACATCCCTCTGGCAGCCTGGCAGCCCTCGGGGGATGTCCACTTGCCAGCGGAGAGCAGCCCTAAACTGCAGTCAGACATCCTTAGTGCTGCTGAGGAGGCAGGAGAGGCTCCCACCACCACCGCTGTGCTGGCAGCTGTCAGCCTGGCTTGTGGCTGAGCAGAGCTCCCCATGTGAGAGTGCCCTGACCACCAGAGGGCAGCTCCTGCATTGAGCATCTGCCCCCTGGTGGTCAGTGTGTGTCATAGTGACCAGTCATTCCCAGTCGTTCTGCTGTTAGGGTCAGTTTGCATATTACCCGTTTACTATATAGGATAGAGGCCTGGTGCACAGGTCGGGGCCGGCTGGTTTTCCCTGAAGGGTGTCCCGGATCAGGGTGGGGGTCCGGCTTGGGTGCCTGGCCAGCCTGGATGAGGGGCTGATGGCTGTTTGCATCTGGTCACACGCCCTTCGGGGTGGGGGTCCCCATTGGGACAGGGCAAACCAGCCAGCCCCCACCCATGCACCAGGCCTCTGTCCTATATAGTAAAAGGGTAATATGCAAACTGACCCTAATCAGAAAGACTGGGAATGACTGGTCACTATGACACACACTGACCACCAGGGGGTAGATGCTCAATGCAGAAACTGCCCTCTGGTGGTCAGGGTACTCTCACATGGGGAGCTCTGATCAACCACAAGCCAGGCTGACAGCTGCCAGTACAGCGGTGGTGGTGGGAGCCTCTCCTGCCTCCTCAGCAGCACTAAGGATGTCCGACTGCAGTTTAGGGCTGTTCCCCGCTGGCAAGTGGACATCCCCTGAGGGCTGCCAGGCTGCCAGAGGGATGTCTGATTGCCATCTTAGGCCCAATCCCCCGGGGAGCGGGCCTAAGCCAGCAAGTGGTCATCCCCTGAGGGGTACCAGACTGCGAGAGGGCACAGGCCGGGCTGAGGGACTCCCCACACCGAGTGCACAAATTTTTGTGCACTGAGCCTCTAGTCTATATATTTAAAAGGAAAGTGACCAGCTGACTGGCTGACTGGCTGGTAGCTATGATGCACACTGACCACAAGGGGGCAGATGCTCAATGTAGGAGCTGCAGAGCAACAGCAACTTTGTTTGTTTTTTTAATGTAGTTTATTTATTTATTTATTTATTTATTTTATTTTTTTTACAGAAAGGAAGGGAGAGGAATAGAGAGTTAGTAACATTGATCAGCTGCCTCCTGCACACCCCCTACTGGGGATGTGCCTGCAACCAAGGTACATGCCATTGACCGAATCAAACCTGGGACCCTTCAGTCCACAGGCAGACACTCTATCCACTGAGCCAAACCGGTTCGGGCAAACAGCAACTTTGCATAGTGCCTTCTCGCACTCTGGTACCCCTTGGGGGATGTTAAACTGCCAGTTTTGGCCCAATCCCCACAGGCCGGGCCGAGGGACCCCCACCTGTGGGAGGGACACTGCTCACTCTGCAGACACCCTTTAAGCCCATGCACTGCCCCAGGTGCAGCCGGGCAGGGAGGGGCCGTGGGAGGTTGGCTCCAGGGTGTGTCCAGTCTGTCTCACCCTGCCGGCCACCTTCTACTTAATTTTCTTTCAATGTGCATGGATCTGTGCACTGGGCCACTAGTTTACTTATAAATAACAGTGTGATTTGCATAAATAAGGAGGAACAGGCAACGAACAGTCACCACACATGAAACATTAGTACAGAAGCTAAGAAACACCAGCTGCGACTTGGAGCATTCCTCAAGGGATCCGACAGCGGCTGCTACACACAGCAGTGGGCGTCCCTCCTCCTTTCCAGGCCCAGCTGCAGGCTGACCTGGTCACAGTTGCTCACACTCACCGCCGCGCTGCACAGAGAGTGCCTGCCTCCTGGGGCTGGTCAGCGAGGGGCTGGGCCTGTGCCACTAGATCGGGGGTGGGCAAACTTTTTGACTCGAGGGCCACAATGGGTTCTTAAACTGGACCGGAGGCCGGAACAAAAGCATGGATGGAGTGTTTGTGTGAACTAATATAATTCCAAAGTAAACATCATTACATAAAAGGATACGGTCTTTTTTTTCAATAGTTTTATTCATTTCAAACGGGCCGGATTCGGCCCGCGGGCCGTAGTTTGCCCACGGCTGCACTAGATTCTGGAGGATGAGGGAACAGACAGCTGACAGCCCAGCTGTCCAGTGAGGGTGTCCCTGAGGGCAGAGAATAGGGCGGCCGCCTGCAGGGGTCCTCGGGGGCTTTTCCGAGAGGACTGAGCGGCTGGGCGGGAGGCTAGTGAAGGGGCTGGTGCAGGGAGCACAGCCAGTGAGCTCGCTGAGCGGAGGCCTGGACGTGGCCCCCGATGTGGCTCAAGGCTGGTCCAGGCCACAGGCTCACTCCGGCTCAGGCTGCCCCAGCCATGCAGTGAAGTCGTGACCCTCTGGGTCGCTGCACTCTGTGCAGGTGAGTTTTACACTAAGTGACTCATTCCTGCCTTCGTGTCTGTAACAGTTTACCCCTTGGGTGCCACCCTTATTGGATGATAAAATAATGTCCAAATTCTGTGCTGGGCCTAATGCGGCCTGGAGGACAGTTCTAGTCCCGTCTCGGTGCTGGTCTGGGCTCCCTCATCCCTTCACCAGAGAGCTCTTCCACGTCCCAACCCTCGCGACACGACAGGACGCTTCCCTGCTCCGCGCTGCTCTGCAGGACGTGTTCCTTCGGGCTCTGCTGGGTGCCTGTCAGATGGCACGTGGGTTTGTCCAGACCTGGGAGGTGCCCTCGGACAGAAGCTCCGGCCCTGCCTGCGGGTTTTCACTACACAATTACTCTTGTTCCATTGTAATCCACACATCTCCTGAGAAGCTGCTGGAAACTGGACGCGCCCTATTCACCCATTTAATTCATCCATTCATTTATTTATGTCTTTTTGTCCTCGAAGTTGCCTGTTTTTTCAGTTACTCTATTACTGTGGGTATTTATTTTCATGCTCACGTTACCTGCCCTGACAGTGGGAGCATTTGGTTGGTATGTCCCAATATTCTCTGAGCATTTCTTTTGTTTTTAAATATATTTTTATTGATTTTACAGAGAGGAAGAGAGAGGGATCGAGAGTTAGAAACATCAATCAGCTGCCTCCTGCACACCCCATACTGGGGATCAAGCCCACAGCCAAGGTACATGCCCTTAAATTGAACCTGGGACCCTTTAGTCTTCAGGCCAGCACTCCACCCGCTGAGCCCCACCAGCTGGCGCTCCCTGGGCATTTCTTACTTGGGGGTGCAGGGAGTCTTCTCGCTCACCAGGCACTGTCCCTGAGCAGCTTTGAGGTGAGCAGCTCCCCACCAGGCCCGTGCTCAGTGGTTAGAGCATCGTCCCAACACACCAGGTTAGAGGTTCAGTTCCCAGGGGCACATACAAAATGAACCAGTGAGCGCAGGACTTAGTGGGACAAAAAATCGATGTTTCTCTCAAATCAATCAATCAATCAATCAATCAATAAAATTTTTTAAAGAAATGAGCCATTTCTCTGAGGGTAGAAGCTCCTTTTAGAGGAAAATGGTATTTGGGAGCCAAGCCTTGAGTTCTGGTTCTGCTGAATGCGATGGGATGGCCCTGCCGGGAGACCTGCCGGCAGCACCTCTGAGCCCTGTGCTAGGGACATCGCCCTGGCCCCCTGTCCACTGGGAGTCCCATTGCCCCTGCACTTGTTCCTGCTGGTTCCCTCCGGCCTCTGCCCCTTGCTCCGCGTTCCGGGCGGCCAGGAGCTCAGTGCCCTGTTTCTCCAGGAGAGACCTGGCCGCAGCTCCCGCCATGCTGCGGGGGCCTCCCCCGCTGCCATCCTGGTGCTCCAGCGGAGCCTCCTGTGCCCGATGGAGGGTGAGGGTCTGACCGCCCCGCCGGTCTCGCTTTCCCTGCGGTGGCCTCCGCCTCCTCAGGGCCCCTGGCCTTGGCCCTGGGTCTCCGCGGGGACTCGGGGAGGAGCGAGGGATGGACACGTGTGAAGAGCCCGCTGCCCGAATGTGTCACGCCGTCTGTGAAAATGGATTTTCAAGGAGAAACTGGCTGGTCAGGTTCTGAAGTTCCTTCCCAACATTTCCTCATGATCTTTATAACTTCACCACATTGTTATTGTTTTAAAGAAAAGTAAATCTAAAGCTGTGCATCAGCATTTATCTCAGTGGCCATGGCTGAGAGGCAGTCTCTGGGGTGGAAAAGGTAAGTTTTAAGCAGACACGGCTCAGCCCCAGGAGGAGGTGGACATGCAGCTGTTGCCAAATTACAGCATCTGGTCCGCAGTGCCACGGGGAGATCCTGGATTGGCCATAGTGGCGCGGGGCAGAAACCCCTGCCCTGAGGCAGTGCCCACTGTTGCTGCTGCTCTGAGCTGCCAGCAGCCCTGAGCCCCAGTGGGCGAGGCTTCTTGTGGTCTCTATTTGATGGGTCATTCTGACAACCGAAGCAGTGAGCCAAAGGTTTTCCCTGGGGTCTCGTGATGCCGAAGAATGAGCTCTGTGGACCAGAAATTTAAGCAAAGGTGAGGAACATCCTATATAATAAAAGCCTCAACCAGTCACTATGATGTGCACTGACCACCAAGGGACAGGCCCTCCGACCGGTAGGCTAGCTTGCTGCTGGGGTCCAGCCAGATCGGGACTGGGCAAGATGGGCCAGACACGCCCTGGAGCCCTCCCGTGGTCCCTCCCCGGCTGGCCAACCTCCCGCATCCCTCCCCAGCCCCGATCGTGCACCGGTGGGGTCCCTCGGCCTGGCCTGCACCTTCTCGCAATCCAGGACCCTTCAAGGGATGCCCGGAGAGCCAGTTTCAGCCTGATCCTGCAGGTCAGGCTGAGGGACTCCACTGGTGCACAAATCCATGCACCAGGCCTCTAGTTTATTATAAGCAGATTCAGAATCCCTGCACGGGGCCCAATAATGGGTTGCCGGTGAAGCCTTGTAGTCTAGGGCTGTACCTGTGCTGCAAGCCGGCTCTATGTCTATGGTGTCATCACCTGATTGATCCCCTCATTGTTCTTGCCCAGCAACGGACCTGAACTGCCCTGCTCCTGTGCGTCTGTCCGTTCACCTTGGTGCTGCAGGCCCTCCCTCGGGTCCCAGGCCTCCCGCTCTGAGTCTGAAATTGTTTTGTGGTCCCTGCCTGGCTGGTTCCTGTGATTAGGCTGCTCAGGCTGCCGTGTCTGCCCTGTTTCCCACGGGCCCTGCCCTGTCGGCCTGCGAGCCAAGCTCACTCCTCTCCATTCCTGTGGCAGCCACATCCCACTGTTTCCATCCCTGTTCACACAGGGCCACAGCCTCTGCCTGGTGCCATGGGCAGGCTTACCCTGCTTCGGGCCCAGTGGCTGTGCTCATTGTGGTGTCTGCTGTTACAGCCAATGCTCAGACCCCGTGCCCACCCATGCCCCCATGCCCACCATGCCCCCATGCCCATCCATTCCCACATACCCCTGCTGGCGGACGGGGCAGTCTGCTGGGATTCCCGCAGGCACCCAGCACCCATGCCACCCTGTGTGGTTGAGAGAACAGCCCAAGGACCCGCCAAAGACCACGTGGCTTCTTCTTGTGTCAACTCCTGACTAGTTCCTGTTTTTCCAGCTGATCTGATATAGTATTTAAGAGTAGCATTTTATCCAGTGTTTCTTTATAGGAGGGCAGGGCCTGGGGTGGCTCCCTGATATCAGAATCTTATTTTTATTTACTTGCTGTTAATCCTCACCTGAGGGTATTCTTTTATAGAGAGTGGAAGGGAGGAGAGGAGGGAGTGGAAGAGGCAGAGAGAGAGAGAGAGAGAGAGAGAGAGAGAGAGAGAAAAGCATTATGTGCCAGAGACACATTGATTGGTTGCCTCCCACACACACCCCAACTGGGGCTGAGGATCAAACCTGCAACCCAGGTATGCACCCTTGACCCGGAATAGAACCTATTGGTGCCTAGGACAATGCTCTAACCACTGAGATACCTGGCAGGCCATCAACTTTGGGTCTTAGATTCGTGTCAGCAGCATGTGAAAGGTGGGCCCCTGTCAGGGAATCCCACACAACCCAGCACCGTCCCCTTCCAATTCAGGCCTGTCGGTCACGGATGACCTGCTCCTGTCTGAGGCCACACCCGCTAAGAACTATCATCCTGCGGGAGTCTTGTCACTCACTCAGCAGACACTGGTTCATCCCTTTGTGAGTTGGGCACTGCTCTGGGCACCAAGGGCTGACATCGAACCAGATGCTTGATGACAACCGGCCATTGGGCTCTCGATGGGTTCACATGCACATCTAACAGCGACAGCACGGGCTGCCTCGCACTCCCTCCGCTACCGGCCGGCCTCTGCGGTTGAGGGTCGCGTCCTTTTCCTCTCCTTCTTGCCTGTTTTCTGTCTTCCTTCCTGTCTCTCCTGGCTGCTTTCTCTCCATGAAGAGTTTCTGAATTGGGGACTGGCTTGAATTTTCAACAGAAGTTTTAAATGATGCAGCAAGTCCAGTGACAGCTCAAGGATGACATCATACATCTTAAAAAATAAAATTTAAACAAAGTAAAAATCCAGAAAATGTACAGGTTCATGTTACGTTGATTTTCCCTTGAAGACTTTTCTAGCTCCTCTCCTCTGCGTCCTTCCGCAGCGTCCGGCTCGCGCTTGCTCCAGCCCCACGAGGCGCTCAGCGTGTCCGCACCTTTCCCTGCTGTTTGCACCTGCTCCTCGCTTTGCTTCCAGGTTAAATCTCCCCGTTTCTCTCAGCCCTCAAACCTGCTTTCCTTGTAGTTCTTTCATTTTTAAATTCTTTCTTCAATGATAACTCGCCTTTTTTCTAAAATGTTTTGAAGAATTTTCTGTGGTGAGGGAACCAAGACACCAGGGAACTTTAAAACATGATGTTCCCGTAGTTCACAAAGCTTCCTCTGCACGGACAAGCTCCTGTGAACCGGCGGGCGCAGGAAGGGACGGCATGTCTGTTCATCGGGAGCTTTGGGTCAATGGACCTGCTGAGCCGCCGGCTTTGCGGCCCCAGCACCTCCTCCCCACCCTCTACCCCCTGCCAGCCCTGGGCACAGCTCGGACCCCAGCTCACCTTTCAGATGGAGGGTGACATCTCCAGCGGAGTCCAGGTATGAATGCCTTGGAGTGGATGTTTGTCAGATGGCTGTGGGTGGTTAAAAGGGGAACTGACCAGAAGGGGGGGGAGATTGATCAGGTGTGTTCAGGACTGAACAGTGAGGAGCTGGGTGCAGTCAGGATCCGAGGGCTGGAACGTGGCGCTGGTGAGGGAGGGAGGAGCCTCACCTGGAGGCCTGCGTGGCCTATGTGGGTGCTTCCAGACTAGAACGACTTAGCCTACAAATAAAAAAACAATTTACATGTTAGTTTTGTGTATGTGTGGCTTTCAGAGAGAAAACAAATTATTTAAATCTTTGAAAATGACATTGATTTCATACTTGAAGATCACTAGATAGAAACAATCAGATTCAAAATAAAACTTCAAAGTACCACGTTAGGAAAATCCAATAACAACAATAAAATCTACATAATTTAGGTTTCATACTTTACTATTTCATTCAAATGTTTTTTTCTAAACTGAACTTTCCTTTTCAGGCATCCTATCTAATAAAAACAAAAAGGGTAATTAACTGTACCTCCGCTACGCTTCCCATTGGCTAATCAGGGTGATATGCAAATTAACTGCCAACCAAGATGGTGGCTGGCAACCATGCAGCTGAAGCAAGCAGGAGGCTTGCTTGCTCCAGTTATGGAGGAAGCCAAGGTTCCCCGCCTGCCGCGGCCCAGCTCTGAGCTCCAGAAGCAACAATGTTTCAATTATAGAAGGTAAATAAATCCCAGAATAAAAAAAGAAAGAAAGAAAAAAAAAGGCTGGGAGCTTCAGTCGCTGGCCAGCCTGAAAACGGCCTTCAGCCCCTCACCCAGACTGGCCAGGCACCCCAGTGGGGACCTCCACTCTGAAGGGGGTGTGGCCAGCTGCAAACAGCCATCAGCCCCTCACCCAGTCTGGCCAGGCACCCCAGTGGGGACCCCCACCCCGAAGGGGGTGTGACCAGCTGCAAACAGCTATCAGCCCCTCATCCAGGCTGGCCAGGCACCCCAGCAGGACCCCCACCCTGATCTGGGACACTCTTCAGGGCAAACCAGCCAGCCCCCACCTGTGCACCAGGCCTCTATCTTATATAGTAAAAGGGTAATATGCAAACTGACCCTAACAGCAGAACGACTGGGAATGACTCATCACTGACTACCAGGGGGCAGACGCTCAAAGGAGGAGCTGCCCTCTGGTGGTCGGTGCGCTCTCACAGGGGGGAGCTCTGCTCAACCACAAGCCAGGCTGACAGCTGCCAGTACAGCAGTGGGGGTGGGAGCCTCTCCTGCCTCCTCAGCAGTGCTAAGGATGTCCAACTGCAGCTTAGGCCTGCTCCCCGCTTGCAAGTGGACATCCCCCGATGGCTGCCGGGCTTCCAGAGGGATGTCTGATTGCCATCTTAGGCCCAATCCCCAGGGGAGCAGGCCTAAGCCAGCAGGCGGTCATTCCCTGAGGGGTCCCAGACTGCGAGAGGGCACAGGCTGGGCTGAGGGACCCCCACTCCCGAGTGCACAAATTTTTGTGCACCAGGCCTCTAGTTTAATCATAATTGGTGATTACAGTGGGGCCTTGACTTACGAATGTCCCGACTAACAAGTTTTTTGAGATACGAGCCTTCTCTCTGCTGATTTTTTGCTTTTAGTTGCAAGCTAAAATTCAGGTTATGAGCCAGCTTCAGATACCCCACCTCTAGTTGGCGCAGCAAATGTCACAGTGAATGCCACAACATCAGCCCAGCATCACGTGTGTCATTCACTTTTTGATTTGACATACGAGTAATTTGAGTTATGAGCTCCATCACAGAATGAATTAAACTCGTAAGTGAAGGCCCCACTGTACTTCATTGGTGCTAAGTATAAAAATTAAGAAAAATGAAAAAACTCCAACCTGAAGTAGAGGAGTTGCAATCTGAAGAGAGAGGTAAATTTGGCGCTTCATTAAGCCAGGGTTTCTGAGGTCCCTCCTTAAATTAAAATGTCTCTCAGATCACATCCTGAGCTTTGGAAAGACCATTTGAGATGCTTTTTGATTTTCAAAGGCCTCATTTTCTGAGTCTCCATCAACTCAGTGGACAGAACCTGTGTACAGTCTCACTCTCTTCCTGCAGCAGCACTAATATTTGCAATCAGCAAGCAGGTTTATCACTTCTCCTACCTAAACTGAGGGATGCAACCACACCCACCACTAATTAACTGACACACTCACACACACTCTTACTCACACACACACTCACACACACTACACTCATACACTCACACACACACATACACCCACACACATATACTCACACTCACATACACACACACACACTCATAACCCACACCCACATACTACACTCTCACACACTCTCACACAGGATTTGCAGTGCACCAGGCCTTAGGGTTTATGGTAAGAGTCTGTTAGGTCCAGAACTGCATAAAACTTATATTAAAATAATAATTACTGAGGAGAAACCAAGATGGCGGCATAGGTAAACACTGGAGATTGCTGCCTCGCACAACCACTTCAAAAATACAACTAAAAGACGGAACGGATATCACCCAGAACCACAGGAAGGCTGGCTGAGTGGAAATTCTACAACTAGAAGGAAAGAGAAAAGCATACCGAGACTCAGAGGAGGTGCCATGCGGAAGTAAAATACTAAGGTGCAGAGGTGCATGGGAGCAGGCTGGCGGCTGAGGGCATGGTTGTCTTCTTCAATCAGGAAGGAGTCTCAGGCTCTGAGCTCCAGGTGAGTCTCTGGTGACCCAGACTCAAACAGGAGAAGCGGAACTGTCTGGCATCAGTCGGAACTCGAGGGCAGCTTTCTCTCCGAGGTACTTGTAGCAATTGCTGGGACACTGAGAAGCAGAGCCTCTGAAGGCAGGACTGAGAACAGCCATAACTGCTTGCTCTGCCCACCTTGTTGATCCCCTGGGAACCGCCCCGCCCAAGCCTTGCATGCAGGCATTTGCTGGATAGCCTCAGGCAGAGGCTAGATTAGCACCTCCCTAGAGATCAGGACAGAAGTTCTCCCACTGCAGACACAACTGATTCTCACAGCCAATTGGCCTGGAGGTGAAATTCCCCCCCAGTATTACCTACAGCAATCAAGGCTTAACTACAACAAGACTGTACACAAAGACCACAAGGGGGTGCACCAAGAAAGCATAAAAAATGCAGAGACAAAAAAAACAGGACACAAATGACAGAAATGGAGGAAAGCAAACTGCTGGATATAGAGCTCAAAACCACACTTTTAAGGTGTTTCAAGAACTGTCTAGAAGCCGCCGATACATTTAGTAAGGCCCTCGAAAAGACTGGTGAGACCGCCGATAAATGTAGTGAGATCCTCAAGAAATCTAGTGAGACCCTTGATGTTGTGATAAAGGACCAACTAGAAATTAAGCATGCACTGACTGCAATAAAGAATATTATACAGACTCCCAAAAGCAGACCAGAGGATTGCAAGAATCAAGTCAAAGATTTGAAATATGAAGAAGCAAAAAACACCCAACCAGAAAAGCAAAATGAAAAAAGAATCCGAAAATATGAAGATAGTGTAAGGAGCCTCTGGGACAGCTTCAAGCGTACCAACATCCGAATTATAGGGGTGCCAGAAGATGAGAGAGACCAAGGTATTGAAAACCTATTTGAAGAAATAATGACAGAAAACTTCCCCCACCTGGTGAAAGAAATAGACTTACAAGTCCAAGAAGTGCAGAGAACCCCAAACAAAAGGAATCCAAAGAGGACCACACCAAGACACATCATCATTAAAATGCCAAGAGCAAAAGACAAAGAGAGAATCTTAAAAGCAGCAAGAGAAAGAAACTCAGTTACATACAAAGGAATACCCATATGACTGTCAGCTGATTTCTCAACAGAAACTTTGCAGGCCAGAAGGGAGTGGCAAGAAATATTCAAAGTGATGAATACCAAGAACCTATAACCAAGATTACTTTATCCAGCAAAGCTATCATTCAGAATTGAAGGTCAGATAAAGAGCTTCACAGATAAGGAAAAGCTAAAGGAGTTCATCACCACCAAACCAGTATTATATGAAATGCTGAAAGGTGTCCTTTAAGAAGAGGAAGAAGAAGAAAAAGGTAAAGATACAAATTATGAACAACAAATACGCATCTATCAACAAGTGAATCTAAGAATCAAGTGAATAAATAATCTGATGAACAGAATGAACTGGTGATTATAATAGAATCAGGGGCATAGAAAGGGAATGGACTGACTATTCTTGGAGGGGAAAGGGGTGTGAGGGATGCGGGAAGAGTCTGGACAAAAATCGCACACCTATGAATGAGGACAGTGGGTGGGGAGTGAGGGCGGAGGATGGGGTGGGAACTGGGTGGAGGGGAGTTGTGGGGGGAAAAAAGCGGAACAAATGTAATAATCTGAACAATAACGATTTAATTAAAAAAATAAATAAAATAATAATTACTATTTTTATTAATAGAATTAATATTATTAATACTATAATATATATTAACAGTTATCATTATTTGCGTTGCCTGTTAAGAATGTATTCCTGCAAATGAAATATTTTATTGACATTACACTTATCCAATTACTAGAGGCCTGATGCATGAATTCGTGCACCGGTGGGGTGCCTCGGCCTGGTCTGCAGGGATCGGGCTAAAACGGGCTCTCTGACATCCCCTGAGGGGTCCCGGATTGCAAAAGGGCACAGGCCAGGCCGAGGGATCCCACATAGTATGCATATAAGACCTTTGGTTAATATCTTCCTGACCTCCCCCTCCCCCCTTCCTTCTGAGACTCATCACTCTGTTCCATGTTTCCATACCTGTGCGTTGAGTGTCTGCCCCCTGGTAGTCAAGAGACTGCCCCCTTCATCCCCCCGTCGGCCAGTCACTTAGGGAGATATATATATATATATATATATATATATATATATATATATATATATATATAGTATAGAAGTAAAATTATATATATGTACAGAGGGAGGGAGAGAGGGAGAGGGGTGAGGGAGGGGAGAGAGAATCTGCTAAGCACCCCACCCATGTGCCAACAGAAGGGAGAAGACAGGGTTCAGAAGCATCAGCCTGCTGCCACCCGGTGGTGAAGCGCAGTACTGCAGCTTCATCTTGGGAATTTGCACAGGAGGGTCCCAGGATCAGAAATGCCTTTAGGATCAAGAGTGAAAGAGCTTTCAAAGGACTCAGGATACATGGCAGCCTCTAAAGCAGCGGTTCTCAACCTGTGGGTCGCCTACCTGTGGGTCACGATCCCTTTGGTGGTTGAACGACCCTTTCACAGGGGTCGCCTAAGACCATTGGAAAACACCTATATAATTACATATTGTTTTTGTGATTAATCACTATGCTTTAATTATGTTCAATTTGTAACAATGAAAATACATCCTGCATATCAGATGTTTATATTGCGATTCATAACAGTAGCAAAATTACAGTTATGAAGTAGCAACGAAAATAATTTTATGGTTGGGGGTCACCACAACATGAGGAACTGTATTAAAGGGTCGCGGCATTAGGAAGGTTCAGAACCACTGGTCTAAAGGATTCACAAACTCACCACATCCCAAATAAAACGTCCGGTCAAGTTAGGCCCGAAACACAATGTTGTCCTTATACATTGTTTTATTTTTTAATTTTTTGATAGCTCCTTAAACAGTTACTGGATTCTAAGTGACAAGGCGACATCTTACTAAGCTAATTACTCTCCATTTTAATAAACAGAAACATATTGTCAGGTCAAGCAGCAAAATTCTGTGTTTAATAGCCTAAGAAATGCACTGACCTCTTTCTATCCTTTCTTCCTGTCAGCTCTTACTTCGACACCATGTGTTCACCCCTCATACACTCACACACACTCACACACACTCTCACACACATTCACACACTCACACACTCACACACTCACACACACATACACACACTCACACACATTCACACACACTCACACTGACACACACACTCACATGCACACTCACACACACATACACACACACATTCACACACACTCACACTTACACACACACACACATACTCTTACACACACGAACACACACTCACACACACTCACACACACATACACACACACACATACTCTTACACACACGAACACACACTCACACACACTCACACACACATACACACACACATTCACACACACTCACACTTACACACACATACACACACACACATACTCTTACACACACTCACACACACTCACTCACACACACACTCACACACACTCACACACACTCACACTTACACACACATACACACACACTCACACACACATACTCTTACACACACGAACACACACTCACACACACACACTCACACTCACACACACACACACACACACTCACACACACACACTCACACTCACACACACACTCACACACACAGTGCTGAGGCAGGTTGGCCACGCGTCCAGAGCCCGATGCCATTAGCTGACTGCGACAGTGACCGAGCCCTGGTGCACAGGCTCTGGCTCTGCACGAACACGGGACTCACACCAGGCAGTGAACCTGAAGACATGAGTCAGAGCCCTCGCATCCGCGTCTGCTCTTCTTGTCCAACAGCGGCCTCACGTGCCATCATGTAAAACTCTTTCTTTGAGTATAAATATCGAAATGCCTTCCTCTCAAGCTCTCCTCTTCCCTGTCAGAGGGCCTGGCATGGGGCAGCCTTGGAGCTGCGGAGGCGAGCACAGGGGGAGGGATGCCTTGCCCCGCTCACTCGCTGCACAGGGCACCAGGTCTGCATCTGAACGTTAGTTCACAGTCAGATCCTCCGAGGACAAGGGGACATTGATGTGGCATGAGCTGCGAGAGGACGCAGGAGGGACCGTGAGGTAGAGCATCTGCCTCCAACGCTTCTCTTTCCCTGAAGCCCTGGGGGCCACCCCGAAAAGGGCAGAGAGAGTCGGGGGGCTGAGCCACCCCCCATGCGTATCAGCAGGTGCTCACAGGCTGATCACCGAGAATGCTCCTCGCGGCTTTTTCTCAAAAAGTAAAACACTGCTTTCCTGACTGTCTAAGCGTCACCAGGAGCTGGAATGCTGAGCCCGCATGTCATACTGATAGCTAGACAGCTGCTCAGGCAGCGGCTCCGTGGCCAGGCTTATTGTTGGCTGCTTCCAGGGTTCAGAAAGCCCCACTTCGGGCGTCCGTTTGTGCCGGGGTTCTTGTCCCAGCACCAAGAAGGGCTCAGGAATCTGGAAAAGGGGCTGCGTGTAGATGACATAGAAATCCAGAGACTAATAAAGAGTCCGGAGACGAGATATAACTTTGGAAGGCATTGGGGGTCAGAGGACCTTCAGCTAAAAAAACTGAAGACCCCTCCTTGTCTAGGACCCTTGCTTTTATTAACACAATTTGTCCTAAGGCAAGGTGGAGATAATACACTCCAAAGGGTAAGTTTCAAAGGGTACAGCAGCATTGTCAGTTTGGGGAATAGCCTATGGCTGTTCAGGTGTTTGGCCAGTAGGAGGCAATAACATGTAGATTAAGATGCCCTTTAACTGTCTGGCAGCCACAATCAGTTTCCTATTCAGGTTTGGGGGAATGCCTTTAGCCATTCCCAACAGGTGACTACATGTGTGATTCAATCCTGTTGAGTCCCCAAGTCTCATCAACGTTTTTGATGAAACTCTTGAAATTATGACACGCTGGGATTGGTTACCGGCACAGGCTGGCTCACACGGCCGGTGTGGGAGTACCGGCTGCCTTGCCCCCCACCCTCTGTGTCCCCTGTGGTGCCTCTGCTTAGGTCGTGTCCTATGCCTGAGCCCCGTGTCCTATGCCAGGGCCCTTGTCCTCTGCCAGGGCCCGTGTCCTCTGCCTGAGCCCATGTCCTATGCCAGGGCCCGTGTCCTATGCCAGGGCCCGTGTCCTCTGCCAGGGCCCTGTGTCCTCTGCCAGGGCCCGTGTCCTCTGCCTGAGCCCGTGTCCTATGCCAGGGCCCGTGTCCTCTGCCAGGGCCCGTGTCCTCTGCCAGGGCCCCGTGTCCTCTGCCAGGGCCCGTGTCCTCTGCCTGAGCCCGTGTCCTATGCCAGGGCCTGTGTCCTATGCCAGGGCCCCGTGTCCTCTGCCAGGGCCCCGTGTCCTCTGCCTGGGTCCTCTCCTCTGCTTGTGCCCCGCACTTGCCTGGACCTGCTTCTCGGAAGCACCAGGTTCCAGCGGGACTGGCCAGGCCTGCCAGCTCCTCCTGCCTTTGGCCCTGAGCAGGAGAATGTCCATCTGTCAGAACGAACAGGTGAAAGGAGCAGTTAAGGCTGTTGCCCGGCCTTGCACAGTGCACAGTATTAAAGGAAAAGCATATTCAAGGAACAATAATAGCAAAGTAGTGTCTTGCTCTAGTCATTTAAGTAAAGCAGCTCACCTGTCCTTTTTCTGAGTCTAGTCCTTCCTGAGATGAACCAGCACCCTGGGCCCCAGGGTCGCCCCAGGGAGTGGGAAGTGACGCTGAGGGGCTTTGGCCGCACCCCTGGCAGCACTGGGGGTCCCAGCAGCCGTGGAGGTGGGTCAGGTCCTCCGCTGTCAGCCCTGCTCTCCGTGGACTCGGGAAGAGACGAGCTGAGCGAGTGGAATGGGCACATTGAGTACAAACCGCCATGAGCCCGGGCAGTGCAGGGAGTTGTTCTGACAGCCGCACGGGGCGCACAGAAATGCCCGCAGGAAGTGTGCCACTGCCGTGTCCTTGGTGGCCTCACCTGTGGGTGCTGGCCAGCCCCTCTGCAGGCCCAACACCAGACGGGCCGCTGGCACAGGCGGGTCCCAGAGGACCAGCCAGGCGCCCGGAGAGGGGGCGGACAGCCCTCTTGCCACCATCCCTGCAGGCGCCGGGCTCCATGGAGGAGGACGACAAGAATGGGGCCTCGTCATGGGGTTAACGAGGCCCTAGGGAACCGGATTCCGCCAGGGACGAGGGAATATGCGATTCTGATTCATGATAAGATCTTCCTCTGTAACCAAATACACAGCAACTCAGAAATGCGTGGGAAAAGGACACAGATGTGAACATGGCACAGAGGGCTGGACCGCGTTCCATGTGGGCAGCTCCTCACATGGGGCAGACGGTCAACCTCTCCATCTCATGGCTTACAGACTAGTTACTGAAATTCTGTGACACCAAAAAGACATTATAGTTTTCACCATTCTGACCCCCCCAAAAAAAGGTATAATTTTGATTCATTCACACCAGATGGCTATTGTTCTATTGGCTGCTGTACCTTTTAAAAACACATTTTTATTGATTTCAGAGAGGAAGAGAGAGCGAGAGAGAGAAACATCAATGATGAGAGAGAATCATTGACCAGCTGCCTCCTACATGCCCCACCCTGGGGATCGAGCCCATGACCGGGGCCTGTGCCCTGACCGGGAATCAAACCAAGATCTCGTTCATAGGTCAATGCTCACCCTCTGAGCCATGCTGGCTGGGCAGCTGCTATCGTTTTTTATTTGACAATTAAGGGGAAGAGGGCAGGCCCTGGCTGAGCAGGTGGGTCCTGCCTGTGCTGAACTCCAAGGCACATGTGGAAGCTGGTCGCAAAGGCCTTCCAGGATGTGGGTGTGTCCTGACCCCGGCGCTGTGAGAGTTCAGAGAGTGACTTTGATGGGAGACTCGGAAACATTTTCACGTGACATTGTCCCATCCCGGGTCCCATCCAGCCACAGTTTGGATGCACAAGGTGCTGTGCTAAACCCTGGCAATTGGTCCGAGAAGAGGGACGAGTGGGTGTGGGACCTGGTGCTTCTCCTTGTCTAGCAGGGACTTCGGGGATTTCAAAAAAAAGCATTTCCTCACTTCACTTTGATCGCTGATTTTAAGTCAGACGTTCTCTTTATTCGAAGTACAGTTTATCAGAGCCTCGTTAACCCCATGAGGAGGCCCCATTCTTGTTCTCCTCCGCCTCACAACCCTCCTCCTCACCATCCTCCTCCTCCTCGCCGTCCTCCTCCTCGCCGTCCTCCTCCTCACCATCCTCCTCCTCTCCATCCTCCTCCTCCTCGCCGTCCTCCTCCTCACCATCCTCCTCCTCTCCATCCTCCTCCTCCTCGCCGTCCTCCTCCTCACCATCCTCCTCCTCTCCATCCTCCTCCTCCTCGCCGTCCTCCTCCTCACCATCCTCCTCCTCCTCGCCGTCCTCCTCCTCGCCGTCCTCCTCCTCACCATCCTCCTCCTCCTCGCCGTCCTCCTCCTCACCATCCTCCTCCTCCTCGCCGTCCTCCTACTCACCATCCTCCTCCTCTCCATCCTCCTACTCACCATCCTCCTCCTCTCCATCCTCCTCCTCCTCGCCGTCCTCCTCCTCACCATCCTCCTCCTCGCCATCCTCCTCCTCGCCATCCTCCTCCTCACCATCCTCCTCCTCCTCACCATCCTCCTCCTCGCCATCCTCCTCCTCGCCATCCTCCTCCTCGCCATCATCCTCCTCACCATCCTCCTCCTCCTCACCATCCTCCTCCTCGCCATCCTCCTCCTCGCCATCCTCCTCCTCGCCATCCTCCTCCTCCTCACCATCCTCCTCCTCCTCGCCATCCTCCTCCTCACCATCCTCCTCCTCCTCACCATCCTCCTCCTCGCCATCCTCCTCCTCGCCATCCTCCTCCTTGCCATCCTCCTCCTCGCCATCCTCCTCCTCGCCATCCTCCTCCTCGCTGTCCTCCTCCTCCTCATCGTCCTCCTCTTCACCATCCTCCTCCTCGCCGTCCTCCTCCTCTGAATCCTCCTCCTCGCCATCCTCCTCCTTGCCATCCTCCTCCTCACCGTCCTCCTCCTCACCATCCTCCTCCTCACCATCCTCCTCCTTCTCCATCCTCCTCCTCCTCGCCGTCCTCCTCCTCACCATCCTCCTCCTCACCATCCTCCTCCTCACCATCCTCCTCCTCACCATCCTCCTCCTCGCCATCCTCCTCCTCGCCATCCTCCTCCTCACCATCCTCCTCTTCCTCACCATCCTCCTCCTCGCCATCCTCCTCCTCGCCGTCCTGTTCCTCACCATCCTCCTCCTCCTCGCCATCCTCCTCCTCACCATCCTCCTCCTCCTCACCATCCTCCTCCTCGCCATCCTCCTCCTCGCCATCCTCCTCCTTGCCATCCTCCTCCTCGCCATCCTCCTCCTCGCCATCCTCCTCCTCGCTGTCCTCCTCCTCCTCATCGTCCTCCTCTTCACCATCCTCCTCCTCGCCGTCCTCCTCCTCTCCATCCTCCTCCTCACCATCCTCCTCCTTCTCCATCCTCCTCCTCCTCGCTGTCCTCCTCCTCACCATCCTCCTCCTCCTCGCCGTCCTCCTCCTCACCATCCTCCTCCTCCTCGCCGTCCTCCTCCTCACCATCCTCCTCCTCACCATCCTCCTCCTCCTCACCATCCTCCTCCTCGCCATCCTCCTCCTCGCCGTCCTGCTCCTCACCATCCTCCTCCTCCTCGCCATCCTCCTCCTTGCCATCCTCCTCCTCGCCATCCTCCTCCTCGCCATCCTCCTCCTCGCTGTCCTCCTCCTCCTCATCGTCCTCCTCTTCACCATCCTCCTCCTCGCCGTCCTCCTCCTCTCCATCCTCCTCCTCACCATCCTCCTCCTTCTCCATCCTCCTCCTCCTCGCCGTCCTCCTCCTCACCATCCTCCTCCTCCTCGCCGTCCTCCTCCTCACCATCCTCCTCCTCCTCGCCGTCCTCCTCCTCACCATCCTCCTCCTCACCATCCTCCTCCTCACCATCCTCCTCCTCGCCATCCTCCTCCTCGCCATCCTCCTCCTCACCATCCTCCTCCTCCTCACCATCCTCCTCCTCGCCATCCTCCTCCTCGCCATCCTCCTCCTCGCCATCCTCCTCCTCCTCACCATCCTCCTCCTCCTCGCCATCCTCCTCCTCGCCATCCTCCTCTCGCTGTCCTCCTCCTCCTCATCGTCCTCCTCTTCACCATCCTCCTCCTCGCCGTCCTCCTCCTCTCCATCCTCCTCCTCGCCATCCTCCTCCTTGCCATCCTCCTCCTCGCCATCCTCCTCCTCGCCATCCTCCTCCTCGCTGTCCTCCTCCTCCTCATCGTCCTCCTCTCCATCCTCCTCCTCCTCACCGTCCTCCTCCTCACCATCCTCCTCCTCACCATCCTCCTCCTTCTCCATCCTCCTCCTCCTCGCCGTCCTCCTCCTCACCATCCTCCTCCTCCTCGCCGTCCTCCTCCTCACCATCCTCCTCCTCCTCGCCATCCTCCTCCTCGCCATCCTCCTCCTTGCCATCCTCCTCCTCGCCATCCTCCTCCTCGCCATCCTCCTCCTCGCTGTCCTCCTCCTCCTCATCGTCCTCCTCTCCATCCTCCTCCTCCTCACCGTCCTCCTCCTCACCATCCTCCTCCTCACCATCCTCCTCCTTCTCCATCCTCCTCCTCCTCGCCGTCCTCCTCCTCACCATCCTCCTCCTCCTCGCCATCCTCCTCCTCGCCATCCTCCTCCTCGCTGTCCTCCTCCTCCTCATCGTCCTCCTCTTCACCATCCTCCTCCTCGCCGTCCTGCTCCTCACCATCCTCCTCCTCCTCGCCATCCTCCTCCTTGCCATCCTCCTCCTCGCCATCCTCCTCCTCGCCATCCTCCTCCTCGCTGTCCTCCTCCTCCTCATCGTCCTCCTCTTCACCATCCTCCTCCTCGCCGTCCTCCTCCTCTCCATCCTCCTCCTCACCATCCTCCTCCTTCTCCATCCTCCTCCTCCTCGCCGTCCTCCTCCTCACCATCCTCCTCCTCCTCGCCGTCCTCCTCCTCACCATCCTCCTCCTCCTCGCCGTCCTCCTCCTCACCATCCTCCTCCTCACCATCCTCCTCCTCACCATCCTCCTCCTCGCCATCCTCCTCCTCGCCATCCTCCTCCTCACCATCCTCCTCCTCCTCACCATCCTCCTCCTCGCCATCCTCCTCCTCGCCATCCTCCTCCTCTCCATCCTCCTCCTCCTCACCATCCTCCTCCTCCTCGCCATCCTCCTCCTCACCATCCTCCTCCTCCTCACCATCCTCCTCCTCGCCATCCTCCTCCTCGCCATCCTCCTCCTTGCCATCCTCCTCCTCGCCATCCTCCTCCTCGCCATCCTCCTCCTCGCTGTCCTCCTCCTCCTCATCGTCCTCCTCTTCACCATCCTCCTCCTCGCCGTCCTCCTCCTCTCCATCCTCCTCCTCGCCATCCTCCTCCTTGCCATCCTCCTCCTCGCCATCCTCCTCCTCGCCATCCTCCTCCTCGCTGTCCTCCTCCTCCTAATCGTCCTCCTCTCCATCCTCCTCCTCCTCACCGTCCTCCTCCTCACCATCCTCCTCCTCACCATCCTCCTCCTTCTCCATCCTCCTCCTCCTCGCCGTCCTCCTCCTCACCATTCTCCTCCTCCTCGCCGTCCTCCTCCTCACCATCCTCCTCCTCCTCGCCATCCTCCTCCTCACCATCCTCCTCCTCCTCGCCGTCCTCCTCCTCTCCATCCTCCTCCTCCTCGCCGTCCTCCTCCTCACCATCCTCCTCCTCACCATCCTCCTCCTCCTCACCATCCTCCTCCTCACCATCCTCCTCCTCCTCACCATCCTCCTCCTCGCCATCCTCCTCCTCGCCGTCCTGCTCCTCACCATCCTCCTCCTCCTCGCCATCCTCCTCCTCACCATCCTCCTCCTCCTCACCATCCTCCTCCTCGCCATCCTCCTCCTCGCCATCCTCCTCCTTGCCATCCTCCTCCTCGCCATCCTCCTCCTCGCCATCCTCCTCCTCACCATCCTCCTCCTTCTCACCATCCTCCTCCTCGCCATCCTCCTCCTCACCATCCTCCTCCTCCTCACCATCCTCCTCCTTGCCATCCTCCTCCTCACCATCCTCCTCCTTCTCACCATCCTCCTCCTTGCCATCCTCCTCCTCGCCATCCTCCTCCTCGCCATCCTCCTCCTCGCTGTCCTCCTCCTCCTCATCGTCCTCCTCTTCACCATCCTCCTCCTCGCTGTACTCCTCCTCGTTGTCCTCCTCCTCCTCATCGTCCTCCTCTTCACCATCCTCCTTCTCGCCGTCCTCCTCCTCACCATCCTCCTCCTCCTCGCTGTCCTCCTCCTCACCATCCTCCTCCTCACCATCCTCCTCCTCTCCATCCTCCTCCTCCTCGCCGTCCTCCTCCTCACCATCCTCCTCCTCACCATCCTCCTCCTCCTCGCTGTCCTCCTCCTCTCCATCCTCCTCCTCCTCGCTGTCCTCCTCCTCGCCATCCTCCTCCTCCTCGCTGTCCTCCTCCTCTCCATCCTCCTCCTCCTCGCTGTCCTCCTCCTCACCATCCTCCTCCTCTCCATCCTCCTCCTCCTCGCCGTCCTCCTCCTCTCCATCCTCCTCCTCACCATCCTCCTCCTCCTCGCTGTCCTCCTCCTCTCCATCCTCCTCCTCCTCGCTGTCCTCCTCCTCGCCATCCTCCTCCTCCTCGCCGTCCTCCTCCTCTCCATCCTCCTCCTCCTCGCTGTCCTCCTCCTCACCATCCTCCTCCTCACGATCGTCCTCCTCTCCATCCTCCTCCTCCTCGCCGTCCTCCTCCTCACCATCCTCCTCCTCACCATCCTCCTCCTCTCCATCCTCCTCCTCCTCGCCGTCCTCCTCCTCACCATCCTCCTCCTCCTCGCCGTCCTCCTCACCATCCACCTCCTCGCCATCCTCCTCCTCACCATCCTCCTCCTCCTCGCCATCCTCCTCCTCACCATCCTCCTCCTCCTCACGGTCCTCCTCCTCACCCTCCTCCTCCTCGCCATCCTCCTCCTCACCATCCTCCTCCTCCTCACCATCCTCCTCCTCGCCATCCTCCTCCTCGCCATCCTCCTCCTCACAGTCCTCCTCCTCGCCATCCTCCTCCTCACAATCCTCCTCTTCACCATCCTCCTCCTCCTCGCTGTCCTCCTCCTCACCATCCTCCTCCTCGCCGTCCTGCTCCTCACCATCCTCCTCCTCCTCACCATCCTCCTCCTCACCATCCTCCTCCTCACCGTCCTCCTCCTCACCGTCCTCCTCCTCCTCACGATCGTCCTCCTCACCATCCTCCTCCTCACCGTCCTCCTCCTCACCATCCTCCTCCTCCTCACCATCCTCCTCCTCCTCGCCGTCCTCCTCCTCACCATCCTCCTCCTCACCATCCTCCTCCTCCTCACCATCGTCCTCCTCGCCATCCTCCTCCTCACCATCCCCCTCCTCCTCGCCATCCTCCTCCTCACCATCCTCCTCCTCCTCACCATCCTCCTCCTCGCCATCCTCCTCCTCGCCATCCTCCTCCTTGCCATCCTCCTCCTCACCATCCTCCTCCTCACCATCCTCCTCCTCGCTGTCCTCCTCCTCACCATCCTCCTCCTCCTCACCATCCTCCTCCTCACCATCCTCCTCCTCCTCACCATCCTCCTCCTCACCATCCTCCTCCTCCTCACCATCCTCCTCCTCCTCACCATCCTCCTCCTCACCATCCTCCTCCTCCTCACCATCCTCCTCCTCCTCACCATCCTCCTCCTCACCATCCTCCTCCTCGCTGTCCTCCTCCTCCTCGCCATCCTCCTCCTCGCCATCCTCCTCCTCTCCATCCTCCTCCTCCTCGCTGTCCTCCTCCTCACCATCCTCCTCCTCCTCGCCGTCCACCTCCTCTCCATCCTCCTCCTCCTCGCCATCCTCCTCCTCGCCATCCTCCTCCTCGCCATCCTCCTCCTCTCCATCCTCCTCCTCCTCACCGTCCTCCTCCTCTCCATCCTCCTCCTCCTCACCGTCCTCCTCCTCGCTGTCCTCCTCCTCCTCATCGTCCTCCTCTTCACCATCCTCCTACTCGCCGTCCTCCTCCTCGCCGTCCTCCTCCTCACCATCCTCCTCCTTCTCCATCCTCCTCCTCCTCGCCGTCCTCCTCCTCACCATCCTCCTCCTCCTCGCCGTCCTCCTCCTCACCATCCTCCTCCTCGCCATCCTCCTCCTCGCCATCCTCCTCCTCGCCATCCTCCTCCTCCTCACCATCCTCCTCCTCCTCGCCATCCTCCTCCTCACCATCCTCCTCCTCCTCACCATCCTCCTCCTCGCCATCCTCCTCCTCGCCATCCTCCTCCTTGCCATCCTCCTCCTCGCCATCCTCCTCCTCGCCATCCTCCTCCTCGCTGTCCTCCTCCTCCTCATCGTCCTCCTCTTCACCATCCTCCTCCTCGCCGTCCTCCTCCTCTCCATCCTCCTCCTCGCCATCCTCCTCCTTGCCATCCTCCTCCTCGCCATCCTCCTCCTCGCCATCCTCCTCCTCGCTGTCCTCCTCCTCCTAATCGTCCTCCTCTCCATCCTCCTCCTCCTCACCGTCCTCCTCCTCACCATCCTCCTCCTCACCATCCTCCTCCTTCTCCATCCTCCTCCTCCTCGCCGTCCTCCTCCTCACCATCCTCCTCCTCCTCGCCGTCCTCCTCCTCACCATCCTCCTCCTCCTCGCCATCCTCCTCCTCACCATCCTCCTCCTCCTCGCCGTCCTCCTCCTCTCCATCCTCCTCCTCCTCGCCGTCCTCCTCCTCACCATCCTCCTCCTCACCATCCTCCTCCTCCTCACCATCCTCCTCCTCACCATCCTCCTCCTCCTCACCATCCTCCTCCTCGCCATCCTCCTCCTCGCCGTCCTGCTCCTCACCATCCTCCTCCTCCTCGCCATCCTCCTCCTCACCATCCTCCTCCTCCTCACCATCCTCCTCCTCGCCATCCTCCTCCTCGCCATCCTCCTCCTTGCCATCCTCCTCCTCGCCATCCTCCTCCTCGCCATCCTCCTCCTCACCATCCTCCTCCTTCTCACCATCCTCCTCCTCGCCATCCTCCTCCTCACCATCCTCCTCCTCCTCACCATCCTCCTCCTTGCCATCCTCCTCCTCACCATCCTCCTCCTTCTCACCATCCTCCTCCTTGCCATCCTCCTCCTCGCCATCCTCCTCCTCGCCATCCTCCTCCTCGCTGTCCTCCTCCTCCTCATCGTCCTCCTCTTCACCATCCTCCTCCTCGCTGTACTCCTCCTCGTTGTCCTCCTCCTCCTCATCGTCCTCCTCTTCACCATCCTCCTTCTCGCCGTCCTCCTCCTCACCATCCTCCTCCTCCTCGCTGTCCTCCTCCTCACCATCCTCCTCCTCACCATCCTCCTCCTCTCCATCCTCCTCCTCCTCGCCGTCCTCCTCCTCACCATCCTCCTCCTCACCATCCTCCTCCTCCTCGCTGTCCTCCTCCTCTCCATCCTCCTCCTCCTCGCTGTCCTCCTCCTCGCCATCCTCCTCCTCCTCGCTGTCCTCCTCCTCTCCATCCTCCTCCTCCTCGCTGTCCTCCTCCTCACCATCCTCCTCCTCTCCATCCTCCTCCTCCTCGCCGTCCTCCTCCTCTCCATCCTCCTCCTCGCCATCCTCCTCCTTGCCATCCTCCTCCTCACCATCCTCCTCCTCACCATCCTCCTCCTCGCTGTCCTCCTCCTCGCCATCCTCCTCCTTGCCATCCTCCTCCTCACCATCCTCCTCCTCACCATCCTTCTCCTCGCTGTCCTCCTCCTCACCATCCTCCTCCTCACCATCCTCCTCCTCCTCACCATCGTCCTCTCGCCATCCTCCTCCTCACCATCCCCCTCCTCCTCGCCATCCTCCTCCTCACCATCCTCCTCCTCCTCACCATCCTCCTCCTCGCCATCCTCCTCCTCGCCATCCTCCTCCTTGCCATCCTCCTCCTCACCATCCTCCTCCTCACCATCCTCCTCCTCGCTGTCCTCCTCCTCACCATCCTCCTCCTCCTCACCATCCTCCTCCTCACCATCCTCCTCCTCCTCACCATCCTCCTCCTCACCATCCTCCTCCTCCTCACCATCCTCTTCCTCACCATCCTCCTCCTCCTCAACATCCTCCTCCTCACCATCCTCCTCCTCCTCACCATCCTCCTCCTCCTCACCATCCTCCTCCTCACCATCCTCCTCCTCGCTGTCCCTCCTCCTCCTCGCCATCCTCCTCCTCGCCATCCTCCTCCTCTCCATCCTCCTCCTCCTCGCTGTCCTCCTCCTCACCATCCTCCTCCTCCTCGCCGTCCACCTCCTCTCCATCCTCCTCCTCCTCGCCATCCTCCTCCTCGCTATCCTCCTCCTCGCCATCCTCCTCCTCTCCATCCTCCTCCTCCTCACCCTCCTCCTCCTCTCCATCCTCCTCCTCCTCACCGTCCTCCTCCTCGCTGTCCTCCTCCTCCTCATCGTCCTCCTCTTCACCATCCTCCTACTCGCCGTCCTCCTCCTCGCCGTCCTCCTCCTCTCCATCCTCCTCCTCCTCGCCGTCCTCCTCCTCACCATCCTCCTCCTCGCCATCCTCCTCCTCTCCATCCTCCTCCTCCTCGCCGTCCTCCTCCTCACCATCCTCCTCCTCCTCGCCGTCTTCCTCCTCACCATCCTCCTCCTCCTCGCCGTCCTCCTCCTCACCATCCTCCTCCTCCTCGCCGTCCTCCTCCTCACCATCCTCCTCCTCACCATCTTCCTCCTCACCATCCTCCTCCTCGCCATCCTCCTCCTCGCCATCCTCCTCCTCACCATCCTCCTCCTCCTCACCATCCTCCTCCTCGCCATCCTCCTCCTCGCCGTCCTGCTCCTCACCATCCTCCTCCTCTCCATCCTCCTCCTCCTCGCCGTCCTCCTCCTCACCATCCTCCTCCTCGCCATCCTCCTCCTCTCCATCCTCCTCCTCCTCGCCGTCCTCCTCCTCGCTGTCCTCCTCCTCCTCATCGTCCTCCTCTTCACCATCCTCCTCCTCGCTGTACTCCTCCTCGTTGTCCTCCTCCTCCTCATCGTCCTCCTCTTCACCATCCTCCTTCTCGCCGTCCTCCTCCTCACCATCCTCCTCCTCCTCGCTGTCCTCCTCCTCACCATCCTCCTCCTCACCATCCTCCTCCTCTCCATCCTCCTCCTCCTCGCCGTCCTCCTCCTCACCATCCTCCTCCTCACCATCCTCCTCCTCCTCGCTGTCCTCCTCCTCTCCATCCTCCTCCTCCTCGCTGTCCTCCTCCTCGCCATCCTCCTCCTCCTCGCTGTCCTCATCCTCTCCATCCTCCTCCTCCTCGCTGTCCTCCTCCTCACCATCCTCCTCCTCTCCATCCTCCTCCTCCTCGCCGTCCTCCTCCTCTCCATCATCCTCCTCGCCATCCTCCTCCTTGCCATCCTCCTCCTCACCATCCTCCTCCTCACCATCCTCCTCCTCGCTGTCCTCCTCCTCGCCATCCTCCTCCTTGCCATCCTCCTCCTCACCATCCTCCTCCTCACCATCCTCCTCCTCGCTGTCCTCCTCCTCACCATCCTCCTCCTCACCATCCTCCTCCTCCTCACCATCGTCCTCCTCGCCATCCTCCTCCTCACCATCCCCCTCCTCCTCGCCATCCTCCTCCTCACCATCCTCCTCCTCCTCACCATCCTCCTCCTCGCCATCCTCCTCCTCGCCATCCTCCTCCTTGCCATCCTCCTCCTCACCATCCTCCTCCTCACCATCCTCCTCCTCGCTGTCCTCCTCCTCACCATCCTCCTCCTCCTCACCATCCTCCTCCTCACCATCCTCCTCCTCCTCACCATCCTCCTCCTCACCATCCTCCTCCTCCTCACCATCCTCTTCCTCACCATCCTCCTCCTCCTCACCATCCTCCTCCTCACCATCCTCCTCCTCCTCACCATCCTCCTCCTCACCATCCTCCTCCTCGCTGTCCTCCTCCTCCTCGCCATCCTCCTCCTCGCCATCCTCCTCCTCTCCATCCTCCTCCTCCTCGCTGTCCTCCTCCTCACCATCCTCCTCCTCCTCGCCGTCCACCTCCTCTCCATCCTCCTCCTCCTCGCCATCCTCCTCCTCGCTGTCCTCCTCCTCCTCATCGTCCTCCTCTTCACCATCCTCCTCCTCGCCGTCCTCCTCCTCTCCATCCTCCTCCTCACCATCCTCCTCCTTCTCCATCCTCCTCCTCCTCGCCGTCCTCCTCCTCACCATCCTCCTCCTCCTCGCCGTCCTCCTCCTCACCATCCTCCTCCTCGCCATCCTCCTCCTCGCCATCCTCCTCCTCGCCATCCCCCTCCTCCTCACCATCCTCCTCCTCCTCGCCGTCCTCCTCTTCACCATCCTCCTCCTCCTCGCCGTCCTCCTCCTCACCATCCTCCTCCTCACCATCCTCCTCCTCACCATCCTCCTTCTCGCCATCCTCCTCCTCGCCATCCTCCTCCTCACCATCCTCCTCCTCCTCACCATCCTCCTCCTCGCCATCCTCCTCCTCGCCGTCCTGCTCCTCACCATCCTCCTCCTCCTCGCCATCCTCCTCCTCACCATCCTCCTCCTCCTCACCATCCTCCTCCTCGCCATCCTCCTCCTCGCCATCCTCCTCCTTGCCATCCTCCTCCTCGCCATCCTCCTCCTCGCCATCCTCCTCCTCGCTGTCCTCCTCCTCCTCATCGTCCTCCTCTTCACCATCCTCCTCCTCGCCGTCCTCCTCCTCTCCATCCTCCTCCTCACCATCCTCCTCCTTCTCCATCCTCCTCCTCCTCGCCGTCCTCCTCCTCACCATCCTCCTCCTCCTCGCCGTCCTCCTCCTCACCATCCTCCTCCTCACCATCCTCCTCCTCCTCACCATCCTCCTCCTCGCCATCCTCCTCCTCGCCGTCCTGCTCCTCACCATCCTCCTCCTCCTCGCCATCCTCCTCCTTGCCATCCTCCTCCTCGCCATCCTCCTCCTTGCCATCCTCCTCCTCGCTGTCCTCCTCCTCCTCATCGTCCTCCTCTTCACCATCCTCCTCCTCGCCGTCCTCCTCCTCTCCATCCTCCTCCTCCTCACCATCCTCCTCCTTCTCCATCCTCCTCCTCCTCGCCGTCCTCCTCCTCACCATCCTCCTCCTCCTCGCCGTCCTCCTCCTCACCATCCTCCTCCTCCTCGCCGTCCTCCTCCTCACCATCCTCCTCCTCACCATCCTCCTCCTCACCATCCTCCTCCTCGCCATCCTCCTCCTCGCCATCCTCCTCCTCACCATCCTCCTCCTCCTCACCATCCTCCTCCTCGCCATCCTCCTCCTCGCCATCCTCCTCCTCGCCATCCTCCTCCTCCTCACCATCCTCCTCCTCCTCGCCATCCTCCTCCTCACCATCCTCCTCCTCCTCACCATCCTCCTCCTCGCCATCCTCCTCCTCGCCATCCTCCTCCTTGCCATCCTCCTCCTCGCCATCCTCCTCCTCGCCATCCTCCTCCTCGCTGTCCTCCTCCTCCTCATCGTCCTCCTCTTCACCATCCTCCTCCTCGCCGTCCTCCTCCTCTCCATCCTCCTCCTCGCCATCCTCCTCCTTGCCATCCTCCTCCTCGCCATCCTCCTCCTCGCCATCCTCCTCCTCGCTGTCCTCCTCCTCCTAATCGTCCTCCTCTCCATCCTCCTCCTCCTCACCGTCCTCCTCCTCACCATCCTCCTCCTCACCATCCTCCTCCTTCTCCATCCTCCTCCTCCTCGCCGTCCTCCTCCTCACCATCCTCCTCCTCCTCGCCGTCCTCCTCCTCACCATCCTCCTCCTCCTCGCCATCCTCCTCCTCACCATCCTCCTCCTCCTCGCCGTCCTCCTCCTCTCCATCCTCTTCCTCCTCGCCGTCCTCCTCCTCACCATCCTCCTCCTCACCATCCTCCTCCTCCTCACCATCCTCCTCCTCACCATCCTCCTCCTCCTCACCATCCTCCTCCTCGCCATCCTCCTCCTCGCCGTCCTGCTCCTCACCATCCTCCTCCTCCTCGCCATCCTCCTCCTCACCATCCTCCTCCTCCTCACCATCCTCCTCCTCGCCATCCTCCTCCTCGCCATCCTCCTCCTTGCCATCCTCCTCCTCGCCATCCTCCTCCTCGCCATCCTCCTCCTCACCATCCTCCTCCTTCTCACCATCCTCCTCCTCGCCATCCTCCTCCTCACCATCCTCCTCCTCCTCACCATCCTCCTCCTTGCCATCCTCCTCCTCACCATCCTCCTCCTTCTCACCATCCTCCTCCTTGCAATCCTCCTCCTCGCCATCCTCCTCCTCGCCATCCTCCTCCTCGCTGTCCTCCTCCTCCTCATCGTCCTCCTCTTCACCATCCTCCTCCTCGCTGTACTCCTCCTCGTTGTCCTCCTCCTCCTCATCGTCCTCCTCTTCACCATCCTCCTTCTCGCCGTCCTCCTCCTCACCATCCTCCTCCTCCTCGCTGTCCTCCTCCTCACCATCCTCCTCCTCACCATCCTCCTCCTCTCCATCCTCCTCCTCCTCGCCGTCCTCCTCCTCACCATCCTCCTCCTCACCATCCTCCTCCTCCTCGCTGTCCTCCTCCTCTCCAACCTCCTCCTCCTCGCTGTCCTCCTCCTCGCCATCCTCCTCCTCCTCGCTGTCCTCCTCCTCTCCATCCTCCTCCTCCTCGCTGTCCTCCTCCTCACCATCCTCCTCCTCTCCATCCTCCTCCTCCTCGCCGTCCTCCTCCTCTCCATCCTCCTCCTCGCCATCCTCCTCCTTGCCATCCTCCTCCTCACCATCCTCCTCCTCACCATCCTCCTCCTCGCTGTCCTCCTCCTCGCCATCCTCCTCCTTGCCATCCTCCTCCTCACCATCCTCCTCCTCACCATCCTCCTCCTCGCTGTCCTCCTCCTCACCATCCTCCTCCTCACCATCCTCCTCCTCCTCACCATCGTCCTCCTCGCCATCCTCCTCCTCACCATCCCCCTCCTCCTCGCCATCCTCCTCCTCACCATCCTCCTCCTCCTCACCATCCTCCTCCTCGCCATCCTCCTCCTCGCCATCCCCCTCCTTGCCATCCTCCTCCTCACCATCCTCCTCCTCACCATCCTCCTCCTCGCTGTCCTCCTCCTCACCATCCTCCTCCTCCTCACCATCCTCCTCCTCACCATCCTCCTCCTCCTCACCATCCTCCTCCTCACCATCCTCCTCCTCCTCACCATCCTCCTCCTCACCATCCTCCTCCTCCTCACCATCCTCCTCCTCACCATCCTCCTCCTCCTCACCATCCTCCTCCTCCTCACCATCCTCCTCCTCACCATCCTCCTCCTCGCTGTCCTCCTCCTCCTCGCCATCCTCCTCCTCGCCATCCTCCTCCTCTCCATCCTCCTCCTCCTCGCTGTCCTCCTCCTCACCATCCTCCTCCTCCTCGCCGTCCACCTCCTCTCCATCCTCCTCCTCCTCGCCATCCTCCTCCTCGCCATCCTCCTCCTCGCCATCCTCCTCCTCTCCATCCTCCTCCTCCTCACCCTCCTCCTCCTCTCCATCCTCCTCCTCCTCACCGTCCTCCTCCTCGCTGTCCTCCTCCTCCTCCTCATCGTCCTCCTCTTCACCATCCTCCTACTCGCCGTACTCCTCCTCGCCGTCCTCCTCCTCTCCATCCTCCTCCTCCTCGCCGTCCTCCTCCTCACCATCCTCCTCCTCGCCATCCTCCTCCTCTCCATCCTCCTCCTCCTCGCCGTCCTCCTCCTCACCATCCTCCTCCTCCTCGCCGTCTTCCTCCTCACCATCCTCCTCCTCCTCGCCGTCCTCCTCCCTCACCATCCTCCTCCTCCTCGCCGTCCTCCTCCTCACCATCCTCCTCCTCACCATCCTCCTCCTCACCATCCTCCTCCTCGCCATCCTCCTCCTCGCCATCCTCCTCCTCACCATCCTCCTCCTCCTCACCATCCTCCTCCTCGCCATCCTCCTCCTCGCCGTCCTGCTCCTCACCATCCTCCTCCTCCTCGCCATCCTCCTCCTCACCATCCTCCTCCTCCTCACCATCCTCCTCCTCGCCATCCTCCTCCTCGCCATCCTCCTCCTTGCCATCCTCCTCCTCGCCATCCTCCTCCTCGCCATCCTCCTCCTCGCTGTCCTCCTCCTCCTCATCGTCCTCCTCTTCACCATCCTCCTCCTCGCCGTCCTCCTCCTCTCCATCCTCCTCCTCACCATCCTCCTCCTTCTCCATCCTCCTCCTCCTCGCCGTCCTCCTCCTCACCATCCTCCTCCTCCTCGCCGTCCTCCTCCTCACCATCCTCCTCCTCGCCATCCTCCTCCTCGCCATCCTCCTCCTCGCCATCCTCCTCCTCCTCACCATCCTCCTCCTCCTCGCCATCCTCCTCCTCACCATCCTCCTCCTCCTCACCATCCTCCTCCTCGCCATCCTCCTCCTCGCCATCCTCCTCCTTGCCATCCTCCTCCTCGCCATCCTCCTCCTCGCCATCCTCCTCCTCGCTGTCCTCCTCCTCCTCATCGTCCTCCTCTTCACCATCCTCCTCCTCGCCGTCCTCCTCCTCTCCATCCTCCTCCTCGCCATCCTCCTCCTTGCCATCCTCCTCCTCGCCATCCTCCTCCTCGCCATCCTCCTCCTCGCTGTCCTCCTCCTCCTAATCGTCCTCCTCTCCATCCTCCTCCTCCTCACCGTCCTCCTCCTCACCATCCTCCTCCTCACCATCCTCCTCCTTCTCCATCCTCCTCCTCCTCGCCGTCCTCCTCCTCACCATCCTCCTCCTCCTCGCCGTCCTCCTCCTCACCATCCTCCTCCTCCTCGCCATCCTCCTCCTCACCATCCTCCTCCTCCTCGCCGTCCTCCTCCTCTCCATCCTCCTCCTCCTCGCCGTCCTCCTCCTCACCATCCTCCTCCTCACCATCCTCCTCCTCCTCACCATCCTCCTCCTCACCATCCTCCTCCTCCTCACCATCCTCCTCCTCGCCATCCTCCTCCTCGCCGTCCTGCTCCTCACCATCCTCCTCCTCCTCGCCATCCTCCTCCTCACCATCCTCCTCCTCCTCACCATCCTCCTCCTCGCCATCCTCCTCCTCGCCATCCTCCTCCTTGCCATCCTCCTCCTCGCCATCCTCCTCCTCGCCATCCTCCTCCTCACCATCCTCCTCCTTCTCACCATCCTCCTCCTCGCCATCCTCCTCCTCACCATCCTCCTCCTCCTCACCATCCTCCTCCTTGCCATCCTCCTCCTCACCATCCTCCTCCTTCTACCATCCTCCTCCTTGCAATCCTCCTCCTCGCCATCCTCCTCCTCGCCATCCTCCTCCTCGCTGTCCTCCTCCTCCTCATCGTCCTCCTCTTCACCATCCTCCTCCTCGCTGTACTCCTCCTCGTTGTCCTCCTCCTCCTCATCGTCCTCCTCTTCACCATCCTCCTTCTCGCCGTCCTCCTCCTCACCATCCTCCTCCTCCTCGCTGTCCTCCTCCTCACCATCCTCCTCCTCACCATCCTCCTCCTCTCCATCCTCCTCCTCCTCGCCGTCCTCCTCCTCACCATCCTCCTCCTCACCATCCTCCTCCTCCTCGCTGTCCTCCTCCTCTCCATCCTCCTCCTCCTCGCTGTCCTCCTCCTCGCCATCCTCCTCCTCCTCGCTGTCCTCCTCCTCTCCATCCTCCTCCTCCTCGCTGTCCTCCTCCTCACCATCCTCCTCCTCTCCATCCTCCTCCTCCTCGCCGTCCTCCTCCTCTCCATCCTCCTCCTCACCATCCTCCTCCTCCTCGCTGTCCTCCTCCTCTCCATCCTCCTCCTCCTCGCTGTCCTCCTCCTCGCCATCCTCCTCCTCCTCGCCGTCCTCCTCCTCTCCATCCTCCTCCTCCTCGCTGTCCTCCTCCTCACCATCCTCCTCCTCACGATCGTACTCCTCTCCATCCTCCTCCTCCTCGCCGTCCTCCTCCTCACCATCCTCCTCCTCACCATCCTCCTCCTCTCCATCCTCCTCCTCCTCGCCGTCCTCCTCCTCACCATCCTCCTCCTCCTCGCCGTCCTCCTCACCATCCACCTCCTCGCCATCCTCCTCCTCACCATCCTCCTACTCCTCGCCATCCTCCTCCTCACCATCCTCCTCCTCCTCACGGTCCTCCTCCTCACCCTCCTCCTCCTCGCCATCCTCCTCCTCACCATCCTCCTCCTCCTCACCATCCTCCTCCTCGCCATCCTCCTCCTCGCCATCCTCCTCCTCACAGTCCTCCTCCTCGCCATCCTCCTCCTCACAATCCTCCTCTTCACCATCCTCCTCCTCCTCGCTGTCCTCCTCCTCACCATCCTCCTCCTCGCCGTCCTGCTCCTCACCATCCTCCTCCTCCTCACCATCCTCCTCCTCACCATCCTCCTCCTCACCGTCCTCCTCCTCACCGTCCTCCTCCTCCTCACGATCGTCCTCCTCACCATCCTCCTCCTCACCGTCCTCCTCCTCACCATCCTCCTCCTCCTCACCATCCTCCTCCTCCTCGCCGTCCTCCTCCTCACCATCCTCCTCCTCACCATCCTCCTCCTCCTCACCATCGTCCTCCTCGCCATCCTCCTCCTCACCATCCCCCTCCTCCTCGCCATCCTCCTCCTCACCATCCTCCTCCTCCTCACCATCCTCCTCCTCGCCATCCTCCTCCTCGCCATCCTCCTCCTTGCCATCCTCCTCCTCACCATCCTCCTCCTCACCATCCTCCTCCTCGCTGTCCTCCTCCTCACCATCCTCCTCCTCCTCACCATCCTCCTCCTCACCATCCTCCTCCTCCTCACCATCCTCCTCCTCACCATCCTCCTCCTCCTCACCATCCTCCTCCTCACCATCCTCCTCCTCCTCACCATCCTCCTCCTCACCATCCTCCTCCTCCTCACCATCCTCCTCCTCCTCACCATCCTCCTCCCACCATCCTCCTCCTCGCTGTCCTCCTCCTCCTCGCCATCCTCCTCCTCGCCATCCTCCTCCTCTCCATCCTCCTCCTCCTCGCTGTCCTCCTCCTCACCATCCTCCTCCTCCTCGCCGTCCACCTCCTCTCCATCCTCCTCCTCCTCGCCATCCTCCTCCTCGCCATCCTCCTCCTCGCCATCCTCCTCCTCTCCATCCTCCTCCTCCTCACCGTCCTCCTCCTCTCCATCCTCCTCCTCCTCACCGTCCTCCTCCTCGCTGTCCTCCTCCTCCTCATCGTCCTCCTCTTCACCATCCTCCTACTCGCCGTCCTCCTCCTCGCCATCCTCCTCCTCTCCATCCTCCTCCTCCTCGCCGTCCTCCTCCTCACCATCCTCCTCCTCGCCATCCTCCTCCTCTCCATCCTCCTCCTCCTCGCCGTCCTCCTCCTCACCATCCTCCTCCTCCTCGCCGTCTTCCTCCTCACCATCCTCCTCCTCCTCGCCGTCCTCCTCCTCACCATCCTCCTCCTCCTCGCCGTCCTCCTCCTCACCATCCTCCTCCTCACCATCCTCCTCCTCACCATCCTCCTCCTCGCCATCCTCCTCCTCGCCATCCTCCTCCTCACCATCCTCCTCCTCCTCACCTTCCTCCTCCTCGCCATCCTCCTCCTCGCCGTCCTGCTCCTCACCATCCTCCTCCTCCTCGCCATCCTCCTCCTCACCATCCTCCTCCTCCTCACCATCCTCCTCCTCGCCATCCTCCTCCTCGCCATCCTCCTCCTTGCCATCCTCCTCCTCGCCATCCTCCTCCTCGCCATCCTCCTCCTCGCTGTCCTCCTCCTCCTCATCGTCCTCCTCTTCACCATCCTCCTCCTCGCCGTCCTCCTCCTCTCCATCCTCCTCCTCACCATCCTCCTCCTTCTCCATCCTCCTC